>NW_022639771.1:136922-139420 GCF_010583005.1 Odontomachus brunneus | reverse complement strand
ATCCAATCATATGTCGTTGTTTATAGAGTCTCTAGAATATCTCTAGGCATATGGCGTTGTGGTTGGATGTGATAAAAACGAAATAAAAACACAAATATTTTCTACAAAACTATTTTTTATTTCTCATCAGTTGCATATCCATTGCATAAACAAACGATATATAATTAAATGATGATAAAATAAACGGTGCACATCATTCTGTGTCCAAATGAACAGCAAGCAACTGAACGATGTCCAAGTGAACGGTGTCCAAATGAACAGTGCGCATCTTTTTGTGTCCAAGTGAACAGTGGGCGATTGAACGGTGTTCAAATGAACGGTGTCCAAGTGAACTGTGTTTAAATAAACGGTGTCCAAGTGAACAGTGTCCAAATGAACGGTGTCCAAGTGAACAGTGCGCATCCTTCTATGTCCAAGTGAACAGACAAGCAATTCCACGGTGTCCAAGTGAACGGTGTACAAATGAACAGCACGCATCGTTCTGTGTCCAAGTGAACAGTGGGCAACTGAACGGTGTCCAAGTGCACGGTGTCCAAGTGAACGGCGTCAAAATGAACGGTGTTCAAGTGAACGGTGTCCAAGTGAACAGTGAGCATCCTTCTGTGTCCAAGTGAACAGTGGGCACCTGAACGGTGTCCAACTGAACTGTGTCCAACTGAACGGTGTCCAAATGAACGGTGTGTAACTGAACGTCGTGCATTTTCTTTCGTGTCCAAAAACAACGGTACCCAAAAGTTTCGTGTCCAAACGCACCGTGTCCAATTTGAACCGTGTGTCACGTGCCGTGTCCATTTGCACCGTGTTCAATTGTACTGTGTCCAACTGAATGCCACCCGCTCCACTGTGCCCCCGCGACAAGATTTTGCAAGCGATGTATGCATTTGACAATTAGATGCGCAAGAAAAAGAATGTGACACATGATATTCTTATTACTAATGAGCACGTACACTGTGCCCCCGCGACAAGATTTTGCAAGCGTTTGCGTGCTATGTATCATGGATAATATGTTATATAAAAAACGGTAAAGAAACGGTAAAGAACGGCAAAGAATGGTAAAGAACGGTATTGAAACGGTAATAAAACGGTAAAGAAACGGTAAAAGAAACGGCAAAGAACGGTAAAAACGGTAATGAAACGGTAAAGAAACAGTAAAAAAACGGTAAAAAAAAAACGGTAATGAAACAGTCAAAAAACGGTAAGAAACGGGTAAAGAACGGTAATAAAACGGTAAAGAAACAGTAATGAAACGGTAAATAACGGGGGTAAAACAGTACAGAACGGTAAAAAAAACGGAAAAGAAACGATAAAAAACGGCAAAAAAACGGAAAAGAAACGGTAATAAAACGGTAAAGAAATGGTAAAGAACGGTAAAAGAAACGGCAAAGAACGGTAAAGAACGGCATTGAAACGGTAATAAAACGGTAAAGAAAAGGTAAAGAAACGGTAAAAAACGGCAAAGAACGGTAAAGAACGGCATTGAAACGGTAATAAAACGGTAAAGAAACGGTAAAAAAATGGCAAAGAACGGTAATAAACGGTAAAGAAACGGTAAAGAAACGGTAAAAAACGGCAAAAACGGTAAAGAACGGAAAAGAAATGGTAATAAAACGATAACGGCTACCAAAAATCATAAAAACGATTACCGAAACGGTGTATTCTAATATTTATATCAAAAGTGCAGTCCAAAAGTATTCATGTAAGATCTCTTTCTTATGCGTCACAATGTAGCATTTAGTGCTGCTGCATCGATTTGTGGTTGACAGTAAGATGCGCAGAAAAATGTAAAACAAGATACTATTACGAAGGTCATAGAAGTATGCATATTTTGCACGTGTGTATATCAGTTGGACACGGGGCAATTGGACACAGTCCAATCACAAGTCGCTGTTCCAAGGGACCCTACAAATGTCTCTAATCACACGGTGCTGTGATTGGCTGTATCCAAATGCACCGTGTCCAAGTGCACCGCTCCCATTTTGCACATTTTGAAACATATAAAATTATGAGTATTACATCAGCGCCTAGTTTAGTCGAGACCCAAGCAGCAACAGATTCGGGACACAAGCAACAAATTGAACGGCTAAAAATGGGGGAAAAATCAAGAAAGATATCAATGGTGCAGTTTTTGCGTGACAGAGAACTCGGTTTGCGAGGAATAAACAAATGTGGTGTGAAGGAAAATGTTAAAGTTATCAAGTTCTGCTCTCTAAAAAGTTGGCCTCATGACTTAGTGTAGGAGTACGCCAATCAGATAGTGGAAGACGCACATAGGATCACGACTGAGAATGCAAGTGAAATAAATACTAAATTGAATGAGCTTATAATGCATCCAGACATCAGAATGCTAAAGAACTTTAACCTTCAAAATTTCTGTATAAAAATTCCTGCAGGTAGTGGCAAGTTTACTCGTATAGTGTTGTTTCATGACATACATTTATATGATGATTTGTGGAATGCTGATATGCCAATTTTGATGATAGAGCGACACGATAAACGCG
>NW_022639771.1:135888-136208 GCF_010583005.1 Odontomachus brunneus | reverse complement strand
CTGCTTTCGATTTGTCAGCTCTCGTGAGAAGATGCCACGGCATAGGACTCGCAAAGACATAATGGGAGAGAACAGTTCCATTTCCAAGTATTGCTATCTCTTTTACATGAAATCTCATTCCAACTGTGAATCCTTGCAGGTCCACAAATGTAGGCACGTTCATTTTTATGTGATTTTCCGCACAATGTTGGTCAGGGGACTGTACTCCACAATGCGATCATGTAGAATGAGGCAGTAAGCTGTGGTATCCATCGGTATATTCTCCTTGCAGTCGAATTCAATTCTCACATCGACAGTGGCGCTCTTGATGGATTCGTTTT
>NW_022639771.1:134477-135757 GCF_010583005.1 Odontomachus brunneus | reverse complement strand
TGAGTAAGAAATTGTATGGGATCGAACAACACATTGCCGTTGTCACATCCGTAATATGATTTGCGGAAACGTGCATATATATCGTACAGAACGGCGTATCTATGTTTATCGAAATTCAAATTCATATCGTCGTACGGATAAAATTCCGAGTTGAGATAGAGTTTCACGTTAGTCAGCTTACAGTGGTCGAATATGACAACATTATCAGTGAGAGAATTCTTTCGACCAGTCTGCAGAGCAAAGATGACGTAACGCGGCTTCTCCAGCTGAGTCGCCGTCTTGACAGCCCACGAATGCTTGGTCGTGCTCTGTAGGAGTGGAAATTCGTATAAATCCCACGAGCGAAAACTCATGCTTAAATATCGACCGCTTTCCAGAATTCGTAGCATTAAACAACTTGTTTACATCTTTCAGCATAACGTGAGGCATTCGCCATTGTATTTTGAACAAATCAATCTTTGGGTCAGAATTTGCATGTCCCACCACGCATTTGTAGTCATTGCGTGAACATACCAAGATCAATTCGTGACAAGCGTTGATTACGATCCGTTTGTAGTCCGCACAAAAGCCTAGCAATGTATTGAGCGGGACACAATAATTAAAGTATCCCGCAAACATGTTTCTCGAGAGATTCCAACCAGCGTTCTTCAACAATAAATTTTTGTCACGAGTCAGCGATACATAGTTTTTAAGCGTACTCGTTACTCCAACGTTTCTGCAGCGGTCAACCTCCACACCATTGAGTTCGTACCGGATTTCATCGAACAGAAAGGCCGCACAATTATTTGTCAACATCTCAACTGCATGGTTATCGCCTTCTATCCTCGTTTGCACAAACTTGCCCTCGATGTAGAGAAAACTCACATGGCAACGTGTACAAATCCTGCTGTTGTATCGGTATTCGTATCTCGTCACTGTGTCCAAAAGATGTATTGGCGTATGGATTGTACGTGTGAGTCTCGATCTTGACGATGCGATCGTCAAAGATCGGCTCACCGCCAATGTTCAAAATGTCGACCATCTTCACGTATTTTTTCGCACGATGAATCCCAAAGATCTTAAAAATGCAATGTTGGCTGCGCTAAGTTTCTTATTTTTCTTGTTTATAATTGTCCTCTTGATGGGAAAAATGTCGCTCACGTATTTAGTCTGACTCGCTTCGTTCAAGACGAGCATCTCAGGTGTCCTATTGCCGCCGCACGTGCAACCTGACGATTATCTCTTCTTCGCGAAAATCAAGCAATCGACCGTCTTGATCCACAACACGTATCGTCAAATTC
>NW_022639771.1:133926-134193 GCF_010583005.1 Odontomachus brunneus | reverse complement strand
ATTGTATTCTTATTGGCGCGAATAACTATGAGATCATCATCATCATCATCATTGGTAGTGATCGGTTTGATGGTTTCCAACATTACACGTTTCAGGTACCGGTATATGGCATACAATTCGTACGATTTCTCAGGGGTTATAATTTCTTAGTCGTTCTCATCAAAGTAAAATTTATTATTCGACGCATTTACATTCGGTATCGTGTTATAGGTTTCAAAGACTGTCAAACCGAGTTCGTAATCGCCATCGCTCAGATCTATGGCTGGA
>NW_022639771.1:129563-130217 GCF_010583005.1 Odontomachus brunneus | reverse complement strand
AAAGTGTCTTTCCAACGCAGTATCTTCCTCTATCTTACCGGTTTTCAAAGCACGATATTTCTTACGGATCGTTTTCGCAATTTCCTTCGCCATCTCCTCACCATCTTTAATCTCTAAGTCGCTAATCTCTGTGTAATCTGACATCACCATTACGACGTTTCCTCGTTGACGCACAAACGACAAATGGTGACGTTACGGTATTGCAAAATCGTTAAATCCTCGCCGATATTGTCCATTGGTCATAGAACTGTCCTTGTCTATCACTACGAAACCATATTTTTGCTGCCAACATTCGCGACACAGCGCACAAAAATCTTCGTATGTCATATCAGTATGTTCACGTGATCTTTGTACACATGTTTCAGATTGGTACCATCCTGCTTAAAGAGAATCAGCAGATTCGCGTTATCCCGTATAAGATGCTTAGGACTGTTCGGAGGTTAGGTCTTGAATATCATGAGTATCCAACAGTAGGAGAAACATTTTGGAGGCTGAACGGATTCGATTCGGCACCCCCCTCTAAATAGTTGCCGCGTGCCAATGAAGCATTTTTTGAAGCGACATGCGGTTCATATGATCATTCATACATGCGGTTCATACATCTGACAGAGATAGAAACAGTCGACGTTCGAGTGACGACCCATAGCAAAGTAT
>NW_022639771.1:123207-124947 GCF_010583005.1 Odontomachus brunneus | reverse complement strand
TTTTGGCCACTGTAAACTGTCTCGATAGCACATACAAAGTTCGCGTTTATCGTGTCGCTCTATCATCAAAATTGGCATATCAGCATTCCACAAATCATCATATAAATGTATGTCATGAAACAACACTATATGAGTAAACTTGCCACTACCTGCAGGAATTTTTATACAGAAATTTTGAAGGTTAAAGTTCTTTAGCATTCTGATGTCTGGATGCATTATAAGCTCATTCAATTTAGTATTTATTTCACTTGCATTCTCAGTCGTGATCCTATGTGCGTCTTCCACTATCTGATTGGCGTACTCCTGCACTAAGTCATGGGGCCAACTTTTTAGAGAGTAGAACTTGATAACTTTAACATTTTCCTTCACACCGCGTTTTGTTTATTCCCCGCAAACCGAGTTCTCTGTCACGCAAAAACTGCACCATGGATATCTTTCTTGATTTGTCCTCCATTTTAGCTGTTCAAATTGTTGCTTGTGTCCCGTATCTGTTGCTGCTTGGGTCTCGACTGAACTATGCGCCGATGTAATACACATGATTTTATATGTTTCAAAATGTGCAAAATATGCATACTTCTATGACCTTCGTAATAGTATCTTGTTTCACATTTTTCTGCGCATCTTACTGTCAACCACAAATCGATGCGGCAGCACTAAATGCTACATTGTGACGCATATGAAAGAGATCTTACATGAATACTTTTGAACTGCACTTTTGATATAAATATTGGAATACACCGTTTCGGTAATCGTTTTTATGATTTTTGGTAGCCGTTATTGTTTTATTACCGTTTCTTTTCCGTTCTTTACTGTTTTTGCTGTTTTTTACCGTTTTATTACCGTTTTATTACCGTTCTTTGCCGTTTTTTACCGTTTCTTTACCGTTTTATTAACGTTTCAATGCCGTTCTTTACCGTTCTTTGCCGTTTTTTACCGTTTCTTTACCGTTTTATTAACGTTTCAATGCCGTTCTTTACCGTTCTTTGCCGTTTTTTACCGTTTCTTTACCGTTTTATTAACGTTTCAATGCCGTTCTTTACCGTTCTTTGCCGTTTTTTACCGTTTCTTTACCGTTTCTTTACCGTTTTATTACCGTTTCAATGCTATTCTTTATCGTTCTTTGCCGTTTCTTTTACCGTTGCTTTACCGTTTCTTTACCGTTTTATTACCGTTTTATTACCGTTTCTTTTCCGTTTTTTACCCTTTCTTGCCGTTTTTTACCGTTTCTTTTCCTTTCTTTTTACCGTTCTTTACTGTTTCACCCCCGTTATTTACCGTTTCTTTACTGTTTCTTTACCGTTTCATTACCGTTCTTTACCCGTTTCTTACCGTTTTTTGACTGTTTCATTACCGTTTTTTTTACCGTTTCTTTACTGTTTCTTTACCGTTTCATTACCGTTTTTACCGTTCTTTGCCGTTTCTTTTACCATTTCTTTACCGTTTTATTACCGTTTCAATACCGTTCTTTACCATTCTTTGCCGTTCTTTACCGTTTCTTTACCGTTTTTTATATAACATATTACCCATGATACATAGCATGCAAACGCTTGCAAAATCTTGTCGCGGGGGCACAGTGTACGTGCTCATTAGTAATAAGAATATCATGTGTCACATTCTTTTTCTTGCGCATCTAATTGTCGAATGCATACATTTGTAGAATATTAGAGTTTGCAGCTGTGACTAAAAAATCACGCTGCGAAATGCGCGGGCGGCGCGGAAACCGTCGCAAAATCCGCCGCA
>NW_022639771.1:122560-123197 GCF_010583005.1 Odontomachus brunneus | reverse complement strand
AAAAATCACGCTGCGAAATGCGCTGGGGGCGCGGACGGCGCGGGCGGCGCGGAAACCGCCGCAAAATCCGCCGCAAAAACCGCCGCGAAAAAACGGTCGCGAAAACCGCCGCGAAAAAACCGCCGCGGATCGGTAAAATGATCTATCGAAAGCAGATAGAAAAATTATATAATATCGGTAATTACCGATCATCGGTATTATGTAAATGTGACAGTAAAAATTATGTAAAAATATATATGTTGGTAAAAAAAGTAAATATTGGTATATAATATCGGTAATAAATTACTGATCGTGGGTACTATCGGTATTGTGTAATTATATATTGATAAAAATTATATGTTGGTAAAAATTATATGTTGGTAAAAATTATGTAATTAAATATTATATAATATCGGTAAAAATTACCGACCGTCGGTAACATCGGTATGCCCCCAGTTACCGACCGATGATACCCCCCCTTCCGCGGTGACGTCATACCCCCCGCGGTGACGCAATCCCCCTGACTTCATACCCCCGTGACGTCATACCCCCGTGACGTCATACCCCCGTGACGTCATACCCCCGTGACGTCATACCCCCCGGGTGACGTCATATCCCCCCGTGACGTCATACCCCCCTCACCGCGGTACCCCCCGCT
>NW_022639771.1:118426-122550 GCF_010583005.1 Odontomachus brunneus | reverse complement strand
GTGACGTCATCCCCCCCGTGACGTCATACCCCCCCGTGACGTCATACCCCCCGCCCGCGGTACCCCCCCTCGGAGGACCATGGGTTAGAACCCCTATACTATACTTACTACGGGTGTTTCGCTTGCCGGACGACTGCTCTAAACCACTGAGCTATCTGATGCCCATGTCTACGACACTCTCCTCTCCCTAGATAACGCTCAGAGATGCCGTTCGGAAGCGACATCTCTGGCGCGATCCCGAGCGCACGACGACTACAGAGAGAAACAATGATACTGTACCTCTAGACTACAGAGAGAAACAATGTTACTGTTCTAGATAAGCTTTGAATATCGCTTTGAGAACTATTAACCTTAGAGCGCTTGTTGTTGAATCTAATGATAATACTGTTGCATGTGTGAAAGTGTTGCATGTGTGAAGTTTGCGACGTTGCGAAACATGCAGCGGGTCCTGAGCGGTCCTCTTGGTGACGGTCGCTAAGGAGCGGTTGTCTACAACAACTGGAGAGTTGAGAGTGAGAGATTGTAAAAGATAGACGTGTTTCTCTGATGAGAATCTTATTTTTTCTGGTTTCACAGTTTGACGGTTTGTCATTAAAGCTCTCTGTTTCTACAACGTGTTTATTCATTTCCTCGAGTTCGCGGAAACAGTCGCGAGTGTAACATTTTGGGGGCTCGTCCGGGATACAAATTAAGTGTTTTTAAAAAAAAAAGTGCAAAGGAATATGGCCACAACGTTGCATTCGCCCCGAAGAACTCGAGCACAGATATCGACGGTTCCTGATGCTGAGATAGTGCGGGTCGCTCTTCAGGAGATTCAAGAGTTAAAAGATGAACGAGCGAGAGCGGGAGCGGCAGGAGCGAGAGATAGAGCGGCAGGAGTATGAGAGAGAACGTCGGGAGCAGCGAGAACGGCAGTCGGAGCTTGAGTCTGTTTTGCTTCAGTGCAATGAGATGCGGCAACACCAAACGCAGCTAAGCTTAGAAATTAGTTATCAAAATGCGGGAACCTCTGGGGAAGCGGAAACTGATTTAGGCTTAAAATTAAAACCTGATATTTTTGATGGAACGGTTCCGACACGTGAATTTTTCGCGCAATTCAATTTTATTGCTCGAGTTAATAGATGAGGTGAAGTGGCGAAGACCGCGGCTTTAGTTTCGTGTTTAAGAGGAAAAGCTCGTGCTGTTTTAGAGGGGGATTTTAATGAAAGTAATTTTAGTTTTTGTGAATTAAAATCACGTTTAGAATTGCGATTTGGGGAAAGTCAATTTTCAAAAAATTATTATTCACTTTTTGTAAATCGAAAACAGGAATATGGGGAGGATTTTCCGACTTTTGGTGCGGAATTAGAACGTTTAGCGCGTTTAGCTTATCCGGAATGTTCAAATGAGATTCGAGATAAAATTGCCTGTTCACATTTTGTAATTGCAATTAAAGATAATTTTATAAAAAGATCCCTTCAGTTAGAAAATATCACATCTCTTAGATCTGCAGTAGAAAGAGCTATGGTAATAAAAGGAATAAATGAATGTATTCCTCTAGAAGAAAGGGAATTTGAAGAAAAGAGAAAATTTAATTTAAAAAAAAATGAAGAAAGAAAATTTAAAAAAGAAAAATTTATTTATAATAATCAAAATTTTAAGGAAAAATGTTTTCGTTCTTTTACTAAGGGGGAATGTTGGCATTGTGGAAAAGTGGGGCATTTTAGAAATGAATGTCTGGGGAATATTTTACAATAGGAAAACTAGGATTAGTCGAGCTTCCCGGAGCAGGCTCGACTTTTGGAGTAAGGGCTCCGAAAAGTAAAAATATTTAAAAAATTAGTGGAAAATTTAAGAAAAGTGGTAGAATAAGCAAAGGAAATAGAGATAAGGAACTTTTTACTTTTTGTGGTGTTCTTAATGAAAAGAAATGTTCTTTTAAGTTAGACACGGGTTCTGATGTTTGTCTAGTTAATAGGAAAATGGTAGAGAAGGAGGATTGTCCTGTTTCTTTTGATGTAGGGAATTTAGTTTATCCTACAGGGGAAAATGTTCCAATTAGATTTAGAGTAAATTGTCAGATTTGTTTAGGAAAATTTTCATTAGAAATGTCAATGTTAGCGGCTGATATAGTTGATGAATGCATATTAGGAGCTGATTTCTTTGAAAAAGTGGGAATGGAAAAAATTTTTGAATCTTTTTTCGAAGATTCTTCTTTCAAGAAATATCAAAATAATTTTTTTTGTTCACGTATTCTTAAGTCAAATAAAAATGTTCCAGAAGAATTAAAGGAATTTTATGATAAAAATTCGGAAGAATTAGATATTGCTCAAAAAGAAAGTTTTGTAGAGTTGTTGTCGGAATTTCGGGATGTTTTTGATGAACAAATAGAATCAGGGAATTGTGATGTTATTCAACATGAAATTCAATTGTTAGATTCTACTCCAATTAAGCAGGTCCCTAGAAGAATTCCTGTACACCTGCGTAATGAAGTTGGAAAGGAAATGGAAAAGATGAAGAAACAAGGGATTATTGAAGAATCAGTTAGTCCGTGGACTTCACCGGTACTTTTAGTTCTAAAAAAAAATGGTCATTAAGGTTTTGTGTAGATTTTAGGAAGTTAAATTCTGTTACGAAAAGAGATTCGTATCCATTGCCTAGGGTAGATGATCTTTTGGACCATTTATCAACAAATATATGGTTCTCCACTTTGGATTTAAAGAGTGGATATTGGCAAATTAAAATTCATCCTAAAGATAGAGAAAAGACTGCTTTTTCTGTTGGCAATGGTTTATGGCAATTTACAGTGATGCCTTTTGGTTTGTGTAATGCTCCTGCAACTTTTGAACGATTAATGGAAAAAGTATTACAGCAATTATTATTTAAGATTTGTTTGGTTTATTTAGATGATGTAGTTGTTTTTAATAAGACATTTGATGAGATGTTAGCAAATTTGAGAACAGTTTTTCAGAGATTTCAAACTTCAAATTTGAAGTTAAATCCATCAAAGTGTAATCTTTTTAGGAAACAAGTAAAATATTTAGGACATGTAGTTTCTTCTAAAGGAATTGCTACAGATCCTGAAAAAACAGTTGCGGTAAAAGAATGGCCAGTTCCAAAGAGTAAAAAACAAGTAAGAAGTTTTCTAGGATTTTGTTCATATTATAGAAAATTTGTTAAAGGATTTTCTTTAATTGCTAAACCTCTTTATATCTTGACAGAAAAGCAAGAGAAATTTAATTGGACCCCTCAATGTCAAGAATCTTTTGTTAATTTAAAACAAGCTTTATCATCGTCACCAATTCTTTCTTTTCTTTTAAAGAAAGGTGAACTTATTCTCGATACTGATGCTTCGAATCATGGAATTGGAGCAATTCTTTCTCAGAATCAAGAAGGAAAGGAAAAAGTTATTGCTTATTATAGTCGTGTGTTAAATAAGGCAGAAAGGAATTATTGCGTTACTCGTAGAGAGTTGTTAGCTGTGGTAGACTCAATAAAATCTTTTCATCATTATTTATATGGTCAGAAGTTTTTAATTAGAACGGATCATACTTCGCTTAGATGGTTGTTGTCTTTTAAGAATGTTGAAGGTCAAATGGTTCGTTGGATTAAAAAGTTACAATGCTATAATTTTGAAATTTGCCATCGGAAAGGTTTGTCTCATAAAAATGCAGATGGTCTTTCTAGACGTCCTTGTATTGAAGAAAATTGTAAATATTGTTTTAAAATTGATTCTAATAAAGAAAATAAAAAAAAGGTTATTGCCCGAATAATGTTGGGAGAAGAGTTTCAAATAGATTGGCGAAAGGAGCAGTTGGAAGATTCTAATGTTTCGTTAATTTTACGAGGAGTTGAATCTGGTCAACGACCTTTGAGAGAAGAAATTGTGGATAAGGATATTTCTGTTAAAATTTATGTTTCTTATTGGGAAAGATTAATTATTAAAAATGGAGTTTTATTTAAGAAGTGGGAGGCTCCTAGTCTTGAATCTAGTCTCTTACAAATTATTTTCCTCGTAGTCTTATAAAAAAAGTTTTAGAAGAGGTTCATGATTCTCCTTCTGGAGGTCATTTTGGGATAAATAAGACTTAATAAAATTCGAAGTCGGTTTTATTGGGCTACCTGCAAAAAGATGTAAAAAATTG
>NW_022639771.1:118092-118416 GCF_010583005.1 Odontomachus brunneus | reverse complement strand
AAGTTTAATTGTTAAAAATGGAGTTTTATTTAAGAAGTGGGAGGCTCCTAGTCTTGAATCTAGTCTTTTACAAATTGTTGTTCCTCGTAGTCTTATAAAAAAAGTTTTAGAAGAGGCTCATGATTCTCCTTCTGGAAGTTATTTTGGGATAAATAAGACTCTTAATAAAATTCGAAGTCGGTTTTATTGGGCTACCTGCAAAAGAGATGTAGAAAATTGGTGTAGATCTTGTAAAATTTGCATTTCTAAAAGAGGCCCTTCGGATAAAGGAAAGTCTCCTTTACAAGTTTTCAACGTGGGAATTCCTTTTGAGCTTTTTACAAG
>NW_022639771.1:117512-118082 GCF_010583005.1 Odontomachus brunneus | reverse complement strand
TTTTGGGATAAATAAGACTCTTAATAAAATTCGAAGTCGGTTTTATTGGGCTACCTGCAAAAGAGATGTCGAAAATTGGTGTAGATCTTGCAAAATTTGCATTTCTAAAAGAGGCCCTTCGGATAAAGGAAAGTCTCCTTTACAAGTTTTCAACGTGGAAATTCCTTTTGAGCGTTTACAAATGGACATTTTGGGTCCTTTACCTACTTCTTCTTTTGGGAATAAATATTTGTTGGTTATAGTTGATTGTTTTTCAAAATGGGTGGAAGCTTTTCCTCTTAAAAATATTAGATCTGGTACTGTTGCGGAAATTTTTTGTAAAGAAAGTAGTTTCTAGGCATGGTGTGCCTTTAGAATTGCACACCGATCAAGGTAGGAATTTTGAATCGAAATTATTTCAAGAATTATCCAGATTATTGGGTTTTAAGAAAACTAGGACTACTCCCTTTCACCCTCAATCTGATGGTCATGTTGAGCGTCAACATCAGACAATCTTACAATATCTATCTAAATTTACCTCAGGAAATCAGAAGGACTGGGATCGTTGGATTCCTATGTTTTTATTGGCAT
>NW_022639771.1:117137-117502 GCF_010583005.1 Odontomachus brunneus | reverse complement strand
GTTGAGCGTCAACATCAGACAATCTTACAATATCTGTCTAAATTTATCTCAGGAAATCAGAAGGACTGGGATCGTTGGATTCCTATGTTTTTATTGGCATATAGGTCTGCTAGACATGAAGCGACGGGATTTTCTCCTGCGGAATTATATTTTGGTCGGGATTTGAGATTGCCGTTAGATTTGTTTCGTGGCTTTCCTCCTTCTGATGGTTGTTTGGGTTCAGGAAATAGTTATATTTTTTATTTACGAGAAAAATTAGACGATATTCATCAACAAATTAGAGATATTATTGGAATCAGAAGTGATAGAATTAAGATGCGATATGATCAATACGCAAGGAAGTTATCTTTTGAAATTGGCCAAAA
>NW_022639771.1:109538-117127 GCF_010583005.1 Odontomachus brunneus | reverse complement strand
GATGATATTCATCAACAAGTTAGAGATATTATTGGAATCAGAAGTGATAGAATTAAGATGCGGTATGATCAATACGCAAGGAAGTTATCTTTTGAAATTGGCCAAAAAGTTTGGTTTTATAATCCTCGTAAAAGTGTAGGTAAGACACCTAAGTTACAAAATTTTTGGGAAGGTCCTTTTGAGGTAGTAAAAAAAATTAGTGATGTAGTTTATTGCATTCGTCGTTTTAAGAAGCATAAAAATGAAATAGTTCATTTAGATAGGTTAGCCACTTATGTAGAAAGGGATTAATTTTTTTTTAGATTTGATTTTAAGTTAATTAGATACTTTCTTTTTGTTTTATTCGTTGCAGTGGAACCAGAAGGAATAAATCCTATTTAAAAGTTTTCACATTCTCTGCATTTGAAAAATCTGAAGTCCACCTTGCCTGTGGGTTTTTGATTGTGGTTTTTCCCACAGACCTTCGCTTAAAGCAAAGGGCAAATGCCAAGATGAGGACTTGGGGAGATCTCCTTTAGGAGATCATTGGGTCCACAAAGAAAATCCCCCCCCCCCTTGTTTGAAGATTTCAAGAAGACAAAGGTCAAAGCTGCTTTCCTGGAATACTGAAAGTCTTCGATGGAGCAAGGTCCGTTATTGCTGCAGCAGCAGCTGAGAAGAGGACAAGAACTCGTCTCCATGATTGAAGAAGATGATTCCTAAATTGTCGGGACGACAATTTTGAGGAGGGAGAGCAGTGTTGCATGTGTGAAAGTGTTGCATGTGTGAAGTCTGCGGCGTTGCGAAACATGCAGCGGGTCCTGAGCGGTCCTCTTGATGACGGTCGCTAAGGAGCGGTTGTCTACAACAGCTGGAGAGTTGAGAGTGAGAGATTGTAAAAGATAGACGTGTTTCTCTGATGAGAATCTTATTCTTTCTGGTTTCACAGTTTGACAGTTTGTCATTAAAGCTCTCTGTTTCTACAACGTGTTTATTCATTTTCTCGAGTTCACGGAAACAGTCGCGAGTGTAACAATACTTTAGAAGATCTCAATTGATTCGCAAATGCATAAAGGGTACATTTAAGGTTTTAAGGTCGTAATTAGCGACCTTAAGCACCTTGGGTTAATCATTTTGGAGCCGATTTGAGTAATCGTGTGGCGTATAGGAAGTCACGTACGGATTTTTCCATCGTTTTTTCCAGTTTCCGCCGCCATATTAGAGCCGTCATGACGAATTTCTCAAAAAGATGGTAAACGACACTAGACATGATCATTTGAGCCCCGGTTGACCTCAATCGATCCATACAAATTTTTGGCAGAGGGGATGGCCGGTTTGACGAAGAATGCCTCATATATATATTTTTTATTCATATATTATATATCTCTTATTATATAAATATTATATAAATATTATATATTCTTATGTAATATAATAAATAAAAATTTGGTATCAAATTATATAAATATCTTATTTTCGTTTATTTTTGTATCTTATTATGTTTTTATATTTTTCTTGCAAATCAGATTTTTTTCTTGTTACTTCAAAAATTGTTGATTTTTATATTATAGCAAAGTTGTATAACTTTTTTTTTAATGTAATAATTTATTTGAAGAAAAAATTAAAAAGTCTGTTATTGAAATTGATTAAAGAAATATATTTTTTATGTATTTTAATGACAACTGCAATTTATGATCACGGACACACACACACAAAATATCTTTCACATGGTAAAATAGAAATCACAAGTATGTGATAGTTTACGTAATAGCCGTTGTTTGATTCTGGCGGCGCTGAAAATGTTGACAGACATTTTGCTGCAGACACAAGTTAGTGGCTAGCAATCTATGGTTATATAGTCAAAGGCCAATATTGAATCCCCAATATTGGATCCATATTAAAATTTCCATCTGAGACCAATATTGAACTCCTAAAATGGGACTAACATTGGGTCCCAATATTGGTTCGGTATTATAAAGTAGACGCCTTGCAATATATAGCCAATATTCAGGCCCAATATTAAGCCAATATTGGCGCTCAAAAGTAAGCCAATATCGAATTCCTAATATTGGGCCAATATTGAATCCCCAATGTTGGATCCATATTGAAAATTCCGCTTAATACCAATATTAAACTCCCAAAATGGAACCAATATTGGACCCCAATATTAGTTCGCTATTCTAAAGTAGATGCCTTGCGATGTATAGTCTATATTCGCGCTTAATATTAGACTAGTAATGAATACCCCATAATGGACTAATATTAAATTCCGAATATTAAATCAATGATGCATTCCACATTTTGGGCCAATATTTAATTACGAATATTGAATCAATATTGAATTTTGGATCTACCCAGATAGTACAATAAATTCCTAAAGTATTCTTCTTTTTTGAACGGCAATTCTTTAAGAATTCGTAAGAGTATATTATAGATTGCTTTATTCCAATGTTACATCATTTAAAAATTTTCACTGTCACTTGTGGGACTCAAACTTGGAGCTCTGAGGCACCTCTGGGTTATAAATCTGTTGCTTCAGGCACTTCTTCGATCGATTTAAACGTCTTACATTTTGCCCATATGTGTTGTAATTAACACAGTAATATAATTTTTTGATAATATGATTTAATAAAATGATTTAATTTTAATAAAAATTATATTTTTCGTACTTTTTGTGCAACGTCTAAAAAACGATGGTCTCACAGACATTACAAATATGATGATATACATTGAAACGTCCCTGCAACATAACTGAAACTTTCTGTGCTATTATTCTGTGCTGTACTATATATTGGATTTTCAATAAAATTTTATTTATATCCAATATTGGCTATACATTGGCGCAATCATGGCATGCAATACTGGCTATATATTTCTAGCCAATATTGGTTATATATTGGAATACATTGGCCAATGTCATTCCAATATGTAACCAACATTGGTGCAAGCATGGCCCCCCATATTGGCGGTCCATTTGTTGCCAATGGGCTGTACGTTGGCTCAATCATGGCGCCCAATATTTGCTTTTTATTATAATTTTTTGTTTATCCAATACTGGCTGCACATTGGCGTAATTATGGCATGCAATACTGGCTATATGTTTTTAGCCAATATTGGCTATATATTGGAATATATTGGCCAATGTCATTCCAATGTATAACCAATATTGGTGCAAGCATGCCCCCCCCCCCCCACATATTGGCGATCCATTTGTTGCCAATATGGGCTGTACGTTAGCTCAATCATGACGCCCAATATTGGCTTTTTTATAATTGGCTAATTTATAATTTTTTGTTTACCCAATACTGGTTGCACATTGGCGCAATCATGACATGAAATATTGACTATTATTATTATCATATACTGGGTTAGGTATTATGCTTGAGAGACACAATGTTTGCAACGAAATTCATTTTTCATTTATATTTTACATTATTAACGAGATCACTATACAGCCAGATTTTTTCAGAAGAAATGCATATACATTTTTATTTAAATATATTGTGCAGCTTTCAGCGTGCTGATCGTGTAATCAAATACTGGGTTAGATATTCTGCTTGAGAGACAATGTTTGCAACAAAATCCATATTTTATTTGTTCCTTATATTATTAACGAGGCCACTACACAGCCAGATTTTTCAAAATAAATACGTATAAATTTTAATTGAAACATAATTTGTGCGCGTATGCAACTTTTAGCGCGCCGCTCGTGTAATCATATACTAGGTTAGATATTCTGCTTGAAAGATACAATGTTTGTAACAAAATCCATTTCTTATTTATTCCTTACATTATTAATAAGGTCACTACACAGCCAGATTTTTCAGAAAAAATGAGGATAAATGTTCACTTTAGGGGAGTCACCTCCGATGATCTTGATCTTAACATATGTTGTTAAGGTTATCTTTAGGTTATCTTGAGTAACACACGAAAGATTTTAGTCGCCGCTCGTTGTTTATTAAAAAGTTATTAACAAAAAAATTTTATAAGCGGAACGTAATTTTGGTATACAATATACATTGAAATATGGTAAACAGTATTGTTTTATGCGAGAATTCGCGAAAGAATTTTCCTGAGGAGGACACAATTTCTGGACCGCTCTGAAAAGAGCGCGAAGGCGGTAGGTAGGAGGCGTGAAATGCGACGGAGTATCGGAGTATCGACGATGAATAGAAGACGTGAGGAATAGAAACGAGAGAAACAGAACGGTTGGATTTGAGTGGCTGTTGGAGAGAGAACCGTTTTTGTAAATAATGTTTAATGCCTCCTTGAATTCTCTTACAAAGAAACGTAAACAATTGTCACATTGGCCGACAAGATGACGTTGTACCTCGGCGACAGAACAATGACGAGATGCTGGATACCCACTTCGTCCGTTTGATGAAAATGAGATCTCCGAGAGGCTAGCTGGGCGGATGTAGATGCAGTCGTGTTCCTTTTCGATGCCAAGTATATGGACTCTTGTCGGCGACCCTCGATACGGCGCACGCTATCCTTAACTCTCGTAATGAGTTCGCCGATGAGACGCGATAATCGTTAGCGAGTCGGCGGGAATCGATACGACCCAGAATGCAGAGAACTCACTGCACTTCAATCCAGAATGACACGACTAACTCAGCAATCAAGTGTACATACGGATTATATAACGATGTATCGGCGAATGTTGGAGAATATTGACGGCGTCCGAAATTAGAGGTCACGGTTCGAATATTACTTACAACGGTAACGGTAACGGTAATGCCCGAATTAACAAAGACGCGAGATTATATCAATAGACAAAGAGACAGTTATCGAGGTGTTAGAGAGGGAGATCGCTGCGCGTAACGCGACGTCTCGCGACACGCGCTCAGGGTCGAAGCATCACGATGTCCGACTCTGAGGCGTACATGCGCGACGCAGGAGCAGCCGCACGTCTTTTCGATCCGATCCTTAACAAGTGTACATATATGTGCGGGGAACGGGCCCTGCTCCTTTCCTCGCACCCTCTTCCAAAAAAACCTAACCTAACCTATCTACTGAAACATGGTAAAAAGTATGCATATACTGTTTGCGCATATGCGTGTACTATTTACCATATTTCAATAAATGGGTTAAGTTAGGGTTAGGTTTTTTAGAAAGGGGATGCAAGAAGAGGAACAGGGCTCCTCCCCCACACATATACGTTTACTATATTTCCATGTATACTGTGTGCAAAAATTACGTTCATCTTTTAAAACTTCTTTTGTTAATAACTTTTTAACAAACAACGAGCGACGGCTAAAACCTTCTGAAGGTGACCAGGTACTCAGAAGAGTGACCTCTATAATATATGTCAAGATCAAGGTCATCGGAGATGACTCCCCTAAAGTGAACATTACCGAAATGTGTAAAAATTTTTATTGAAACATAATGTGCGCGCGTATGCAACTTTTAGCGCGCCGCTCATGTAATTATATACTGGGTTAGGTATTCTGCATGAGAGACACAATGTTTGCTATGAAATTCATTGTTTATTTGTTCCTTATATTATTAATGAGGTCACTATATAGTCAGATTTTTCAGAAGAAATGCGTATAAATTTTTATTGAAATATAATATACGCGTATGCAACTTTTAGCGCGCCGCTCATGTATCATATAATAGGTTAGGTATTCTGCTTGAGAGACACAATGCTTGCTACGAACATCATTATTTACTTGTTCCTTACTTTATTATGAAAGTCGCTACACAGCCACATTTTCGAAATGAGTGTGCACAAATTTTTTTGAAATATAATAGGCGCGTTTGCTCTTGTAGCGGACCACGCGAGCAAGCATGTCCTGCGTTAGGTATTCTGCTCGAGAGACGCAATGTTTGCCACGAAGACAATTTTTACTTGTTTGTTATATTGTTAACTAGATTGGTGCACAACTAGATTTTGCAAATTGTCATGCATAAAATTTTATTCATGTATAATAGCCCATATAGCACAAATCTCTAAAAGACTTCTTAAAGAGTTCCAAAAGAGTTCCCAAGTCCGCCAGAACACTTTTGGAATTCTTTAAGAAGTCTTTTAAAGATTTGTGCTGGGAGGAGCTTATGTTCTTGTACTATATCACTCGAGCAAGCATATTCAATATTACATATTTTACTATATCTTGCACAAATCTATTCACGTATATAATGAATATTATATTATTTTTTAAAATTACTCGCTTGCAGTCTTTATTAGTTTCTGCTGAAAGCTTCGACCGAAAATCTGGGAAGCATTTTTTGATCGGACTATCGGCTAAGAAATGCTGTAGCAGTGGCCGGAGGAAGGGGGACGCGCCTGACGTCACACTAAGGAAAGACAAGGATGGCGTTCAATAGTTTGTCGTTATCTAACTAACTTGATTCAACCTTCCTGTTCTTGGGTCCGCGCGAACAGTACACTTGTGTGAGACGTGTATATAGACATACACTTACACACAGATGGCAATGGTTCGTACTCTTGCACGAGATTTCCAAACGCAACTAAGGTTTGCCTATGACTCCTGCAGATCCCTAAGGTAGTATGGTCAAAGACAGTGAAAACACAAATTTTCTTAAAACTTGAAGCAAAACTAATTTAGATATTAATACGTATATGTGTTAGTAGGTAGGGTAAACCGGTTCTAACCCATGTCCTCCGAGGGGGGGTGAGGGGCGGGGGGGTACCGCGGGCGAGGGGTGTGACGTCACCGCGGGGTATGACGTCACGGGGGAGGCATGACGTCACCGGGGGGGGGGTATGACGTCAGGGTGGTTTGCGTCACCGCGGGGAGGGGTATGACGTCACCGCGGAAGGGGGGGTTATCAGCGGTCGGTAATTGGGGGCATACCGATGTTACCGACGATCGGTAACTTTTATCGATATTATATAACATTTCATTACATAATTTTTTTACCAACATATAATTACACAATACCGATAGTACCGACAATCGGTAATTTATTATCGATACTATATACCAACATTTAATTACTTAATTTTTACCAGCACATATATATATTTTTACATAATTTTTACTGTCACATTTACATAATACCGATGATCGGTAATTACTGATATTATATAATTTTTCTATCTGCTTTCGATAGATCATTTTACCGATCTGCGGCGGTTTTCGCGGCCGTTTTTTTGCGGCGGTTTCCGCGGCGGATTTTGCGGCGGTTTTGCGCCGTCCGCGCTGCCCGCGCCGCCTGCGCCGCCCGCGCATTTCGCAGCGTGATTTTTTTTTAGTCACAGCTGCAAACTCTAATATTTTGCAAACGTATGCATTCGACAGTTAGATGCGCAAGAAAAAGAATGTGACATATGATATTTTTATTACTAATGAGCACGTACACTGTGTCCCCGCGACAAGATTTTGCGTGTTATACATCACTCGCTGCGCTCCACAAAAAGACCGAATTTTAAGACCATTTTAAGACTATTTGTGGTGTATCGAGAAAATATGGGAAAAGGTCTGATATACATAAACAGCAGATCTTGGGGTTACAATTTATATATTTTGAAAGTGTTACATAAACAAATTATTTGTTCAATACTTCATACATAATATTATTCATTGCGCACGCCAATAGCTCGCAATCGATGAGTAAACCACCGTCAAAGTCCCCGCTATTGC
>NW_022639771.1:108502-109254 GCF_010583005.1 Odontomachus brunneus | reverse complement strand
TTTGCAAAAGTTGTAAAATATCTTCACGTTTTGCCATCAATCCTCCCCAAATTGCCGAGTGTAAGGCCAATTGATTGCCACGATTGTCACCGAGGACTAGTTGCACTGTGGATACCAGTCCTACGCTAATCCCAAACTCCAAGTACTTAAAAGACATTGACGTCAAGGCATATCTTCGCCCTAAAATACGGGCTGTACAATAAGGTTGCGATACACTATAAAAACATAAAAAATTTAACGCGGTTGCAATACACAATTAAAGATAAATGATTTACAAGAAGATAATTATTGAGACTTACGTTTTTTTCTCGTACGGTGGAGCATCATCTCGCATGGGAACGTAATAGTTCATACGTTTTCCTTCAGCACTGTGCATTTTTTTCAAAATAATAATTGTCCACTAAATGTCTTTGTTGCAAAACGACTGATGCAACGAGCGACCAAGAACCGCTTTAAATACGTTTCAACCCCCCCCCCCAACCGAAAGCATAATAATAATAATAATAATAATAATAATATAAATAAGACTTACCTAATTTTCATCTACTTCTACTGTACAAATATATTTGATCAAATCATTTAACAAATCTCTGATACGGCGCCGTAGATAACCAATCGAATACTCATATATCGAATGAGTGTTTCGCGCCATACTGCATCATCGAAAAAGTCGATTTCCGATATTTATATCAAAAGTGCAGTCCAAAAGTATTCATGTAAGATCTCTCTCTTTTATGCGTCACAATGCAGCA
>NW_022639771.1:108083-108436 GCF_010583005.1 Odontomachus brunneus | reverse complement strand
ATATCGATTGAGTGTTTCGCGCTATACTGCATCATCGAAAAAATCGATTTCCGATATTTATATCAAAAGTGCAGTCCAAAAGTATTCATGTAAGATCTCTCTCTTTTATGCGTCACAATGCAGCACTTTTGTGCTGACACATCGATTTGCAGTCGACAGTTAGATGCGCAGAAAATGTGAAACATGATATTATTATTACAAATGAACACGTGCGACAGTAAGATTCGCAGAAAATGTGAAACAAGATACTATTACGAAGGTCATAGAAGTATACATATTTTGCACATTTGCGATCCTTCCTAAACAAAACACATTTTTGTTAGAGAGAGATGGAGATATACTGATGATATATA
>NW_022639771.1:105389-107976 GCF_010583005.1 Odontomachus brunneus | reverse complement strand
TGCGTGGGTGCAAAAGTGTGACAAGTGCCTCGAGTTGTTGGAAGAACATAGTCGGGCTAAACGACCGCGATTATCGATCGGTATTAGACAGTCATTGATTGCTCGAATCGCGCAACTCGAGGGGTTAAAAAATACGTTGCGCACACGTTTCGTTCACGCGGGTGCAGTACACAGTACGAGAGATGCAGGACTCGTTTGGCGCGAGGTCGATACCGCGTTCGATAACCGCATACTAACCGGAATTGTCATCAACGCGAATCATATCGAACCTCACCAATTTCTCGAGGATGCAAAGAATATGGTGCTTGAGCGCATACGGGATGCAATGGACAGACACGTAAACGTGAATGTAAACACTGCGTTTAACGGTGAGTTCGTCGCGGGTGAAAAACGTGCGGTAAAGAGCATCGCTACGAAAAATTGTGAACTCTTTTTCACATTCAACTTAGAGAATTGGTACGAGCGACGCATCGTCGAGTCCACATTAGCATCGTTGGAGGAATTCCAGGAACACGATAGCGGGTGGGCATTATCGCGAATACTCAATCTTACAATCAATGTGAACAAATACAATCCGTTGCACGCGGGATGTCACTTTGTGTTACCGCGTGTGATACAACTGAAGCGCGCTGTGATCAATGTCAAATCTCCGGACAATGCATGTTTCGCGTGGGCAATAGTTGCGGCTCTGTATCCAGCCGAAAGATATGCAGATCGTGCATCATTGTATCCCCATTACACGAACGTGCTCAATCTTCAAGGCATTGAGTTCCCCATGAAAATTAATCAAATTACAAGATTTGAACTATTAAATGATATATCCATCAATGTATACGGCATCATGGGAGAAAAGAACGAAGCCATTGTTCCAATACGTCTCAGCGACAAAAAGAGGGAAAAGCATGTCAACTTGCTGCACATTTCGGATCCTCGAGATCACAACACGGGACACTTCGCCTGGATCAAAGACTTATCCAGGCTCGTGAGCTCGCAGTTGAGCAAGAAAGCTCATAAGAAATACATTTGCGATCGGTAAGTACATTTAATTGTATCAGAAGTATGCAATAAGGCGATAAAAATTGCAATGTTTGTAGGTGTCTGCACTACTTCCATTCCAACAAGAGGCTGGAGAGTCACGCGGTAGACTGTCAAAAAATTAACAACTGTGCCATCATTCTACCCAACGAAGACAATAAATGGCTGAGTTTTAGCAATCACAGCAGGAAGGAGCGAGTTCCCTTTGTGATATACGCCGACCTAGAGTGCACACTGGAGAAGACGGCAAGAGATGGAGAGGATCGCAAATTGTACACATACCAACATCACAGGGTATTTAGTATAGCATTTTATATACGTTGCTCGTACGACGATTCATTATCTGAATTTCAAAGTCGTCGTGATAGTGACTGCATCTCATGGTTCGTCGGGCAACTCGAAGAAATAGCACACCGCGTAAAAGTAATATTATCATCCAATGTCCCCATGGAAACTTTGTCAAAAGAACAGTGGGCGACATTTCATAACGCGACGCAATGTCACGTGTGTGAGAAACCATTCACAGCAGACGATACGCGCGTACGCGATCATTGTCACTTCACCGGCCGCTACCGAGGTCCAGCACATTCAAATTGCAATTTAAATTACAAAAATTCATATTACATTCCAATCGTTTTCCATAATTTATCCGGCTACGATTCACATTTTATCATCAAGGAAATAGCAAATGCATTTGAAGGTTCAATCGATGTGCTACCGATAACAAAAGAAAAATACATTTCGTTTACAAAGAATGTTCAAGATACGGCAGATAAATACAAAAATATTGTAAAATTGCGTTTCATCGATTCGTGCAAATTTCTCAGCAGTAGTCTCGACAAATTGGCATCCTTTCTCACTAAAGACAAGTTGAAAATTGTACGGTCGGAATTTCCAAAATTATCCGTCGAAGAATTTAATTTATTGACGCGAAAGGGTGTCTTTCCGTACGAATACGTGGATTGCGTGAACAAGCTGCAGGACACATGTTTACCGCCGCGAGAATCGTTTTACAGTTCGTTGACGGGTGATACAGTATCCGAGAGCGATTACGCGCACGCCGCGAAGATCTGGAAGCGGTTCTCCACTCGAACCTTGGACGAATACAGCGACTTGTATTTAAAGACTGATGTCTTGTTATTGGCAGATATTTTTGAAAATTTCCGCGACAGCTGCATCACAAATTATGGACTCGATCCCGCGCATTATTATACTTTACCTGGATTTACGTGGGATGCAATGTTGAAACTGTGACGTGGCGATTTCGCCGTCACCAAGAGCCGCGGGGGACGAGGAGAGCTGTGCTCGCGCCCCTTCCCCCGCGGGAAGGGCGGCTGCGAGGAGACTGGTCTCGCACGCTTTTTTACGTGCGAGACCGCGTATTGTAATTTTGCTATTTTATTTTCTGTTGTCGTAAAATGTGTGTTCGGCGACGACGAGAGGGACAAGGTGCACCGCTCGGAGAAAGGCGACGACGGACCTGCAGAGGAAGACAAGCCGCGCGGGGCAGGATCCACCCCTCGCTATCATCAGCGAGGGGGCCCCGACCAGA
>NW_022639771.1:104842-105250 GCF_010583005.1 Odontomachus brunneus | reverse complement strand
GAACGAGAGGCGAGCCAGCAGGAGTTTTTGGTGAGCTGTCCTATCCTTGTCGCTCAGCCGAACGTGGAAAATCGGAATGGTTGCCGTCGCTTCACGACGGCTGCCGGAAGGGTTCGTCACCGCCCGCGACGACCCGTTTGACCTCGCGAGGGAATAGCCGCCCTTACCGCGTTGCCTACTGCCGCTTCACCGCGTTCGCGACCGCACAGTCCGGCGATTGAGAGCGTATATAGTGTAATGATTTGAGATCGTTGTTAGAGAGTGCGGGCTCCCGAGAGTGGCGATAAATACGCTGTTCGCGACGAGACACTTAGGGCCGGGATGCACCCGGCTGGCGCCCACGGCAAAAAGTAGAGTAACAAGAGAATTCCGCGAGCTTCGTGCCGTTCGGAACTCCGCGTGACAGCA
>NW_022639771.1:103144-104832 GCF_010583005.1 Odontomachus brunneus | reverse complement strand
TCGTGCCGTTTGGAACTCCGCGTAACAGCAGGATCCTCGACGACGGATCCGGCTGCCGACTGATTTCACGATGACGCGACTCGGAGCCCGCATATCCTTGTAGTATCTTTCTTTGTTATTTTTTTTTTGTTAAATATAGAGTAATGTTAAGCGATACGTGTGTGCATTTGTGATTCCTCCGACTCTGTCGCCTGTTCCTCTCGTGTCGCGCGAAATAAGGTCGCGCGTCGACACAAGAACCCCGCCGCTCTACCGAGAAATAATTTTTGAGAGCTGCCGGCAAGCTCGGCCGTCGCCGCAACGGCGGAGACGAAGTTTTGGTCGTATTCTCGCGTCGAACGAACGGAGAAACGGTCACAAAACATACCGACATAAATTTCGAACTGCTCACCAATATTGATATGATCATGTTCATCGAACGCGGTATACGCGGTCAATGTTCAGATAGATACGCCTGAGTCAATGTTCGGATAGATACGTACACGCCAATAACAAGTACATGCAGTCTTACGACCCGTCGAAACCATCGTCGTACTTAATGTACTTTGACGTAGACAATTTGTATGGATGGGCAATGTCTCAACCATTGCCTTACGCCGAGTTTCGATGGATCGACAACGTGTCAAACTTTGACGTATTCTCAGTCGCTGACGATTCGCCCACAGGATACATTCTCGAGGTCGACTTGGAGTATCCGCAAAATTTGCACGATGTGCACACTGACCTACCATTTTGTCCTATACGCGATAAGCCACCCGGCAAGCGTCAGAAGAAACTTCTCGCGACGCTATACGATAAGCAGCGTTATATTATCCACTACCGCAACCTGCAGCAGTGCACGCGCCACGGTCTTCGTATTACAAAGATTCACCGCGTGCTCCAATTCGCTCAATCTCCCTGGCTCCGCAGTTATATCGAATTAAACACGCAATTTAGAACGCGTGCAACTAATGATTTTGAGAAAAATTTGTACAAATTGATGAACAATGCGGTATTCGGCAAAACGATGGAAAATATTCGAAATCATGTCGATGTAAAACTAGTAACACATTGGGACGGTAGATACGGTGCAGAGGCAATGATCGCAAAACCAAATTTTCACAGTAGAAGTGTATTTTCGGAAAACTTAATCGCCATTGAATTGCGCAAACTCGAGGTGAAATTCAACAAGCCAATCTACGTGGGTATGTGCATACTCGACATATCAAAGGTTTGCTTGTATGAATTTCATCACGAGTACATGTATCCTCTGTATCGTGACAAATGTAAAATAATGTATACTGACACAGACAGTCTCGTTTACAACATCGAATGCGATGATGTATATAGGCATATGAAACGTGATATTGCAAGGTTTGATACGAGCGATTATCCCACTGACAACGCGTACGATATACTGCTTGTAAATAAGAAGGTGCCTGGTTTAATGAAAGATGAAAACAACGGAGCGACGGAATTTATCGGACTTAGGGCAAAGATGTACGCTTTGCGTGTGGATGGCAAGAAAGACATGAAAAAGGCCAAAGGTGTCAAGAGTAATGTCGTAGCGCAAACGATATCTTTCGATGATTACACACAGTGTTTGATAGAGAAGATCAAAACGACTCGCCGTCAATCGTGCATACGATCAAAATTGCATGAAGTGTACACAGTGTCTGAGAAGAAAATCGCTCTAAGTCCGTACAATG
>NW_022639771.1:100121-102926 GCF_010583005.1 Odontomachus brunneus | reverse complement strand
TTTATGTATTACATATAATAATTTTATGTGTAAATAGAATATATTTTATGTATTACATATAATAAACTAATACAATTACATATAATTACATATAATTACTAATAATAATTACATATAATTATGTATTACATATAATAGTTATTTTTTACAACATAGTATCCATGTGTATCCATGAGTTGCATGATTTATCGAATCCCAGCCATTTTACATAAACCTTATCACCTTTTCTGCACAACACTTTTTCCACCAAGTACACGTTTGGATTGGCAACACGATGCAGTTCGTACTCGTAGAAACCTCCGACTATAGGCTGTCCGCGAGAATCTTCGAGCAGATAAGTCATAGGGTTGGTCGTCTGCACCTTGACGATCTTAAACATCTCAGTAGTCCAATTGGACGTGTAGCCTTTAGCAAAAACAGTCTTGAACTTGCTCACGCGCACCGGATCGCTCACTTTAAATCTCGCTGGAGCTGCAATCTTTACGTTGCTAGACCGTATCGAGGAGTTTTTTAGCGATCGTAGGGGTCACATCGGCAGGACGCATACCGATGGTTCGGTGCTTGCGCCAGTTGCGACACAAGACGCGGTAGCGAGTCGATCCATCTGTAGGTTCCTTGTAATGTAAACATTTTCCACATGTCATTCTTCAGCGTACGATCGAATCGTTCCACGACGGAAGCCTTCATAACCGAGTATGTCGAATAATGATTGATGTTGTGTTTCTTTGCGAGTCTCTGCACATCGGAATTGTAAAATTTCTTCCCCCGGTCTGTTTGCAAATTTGTTGGACATCTTCCGCTGTCTCGAATTATCTTGCCGAACGCCTCGACCATCTCCTTTCCGCTCTTAGTCTTTAGCGGCATGACCCAAGCATGCTTGCTCAGCACATCGATAACGGTGAGTATGTAGTGGTAGCCACTGTTGAGCCGCGAATACGGACGCATCTCCACTACATCGGCCTGCCACAGATCATCGTATCCACGCACAATGACGCGTCTACGAGGAAAATGTCTTCTCGCAGGAGCATGCAACTCCTCCACCAACCGTTGCTTTTCGGGGCTGTGTTGTTTCCCGTCTCCACCAGTTTTCCGCATGTTTGATCGCCTCATCACGAATGACGAAACTGCGAGCGCATCGTTTTAAATTCCATCTATTCAACGCGCTGCAAACACTTTCTCCCATATGGCACGTGTTTCAGCATGAAGTCTGATCAGGTTTTTTTCAAATTCCTCCTGTTTCTTTTCAAATTCTTGCTGTTGCTCTCTCAATGCAGCGAGACCTCTTTCCACGTAGAGTCTATTGACGGCGTCACTGTCGGCTTCCGGTTGCGCTACGCGTCGTATCTTGCGCGACCTCGCATCAAAGTCGGAGGCGACCATGCACAAAGTGTTATCGCGTACGTAATTTCTGAGTACTCCTCTCCACGTGTAATAGTCCATCGTCGGCGGTCCTCTCTTTTGGAGCGAAACACCAAATTTATTGATCGACATTTCGATGCAAACAACGCGCATCATCGATGTGCGATTCAATTTATAACAAGGCCCGCCTCGCGAAGTTCCTCGATAATGGATAAAATTTCATTACCGTGAGCGTTATTGCCAGCTTGTCGAGAGGCTTCCAGCAATCGCAGACGATTCACCAGCTCGTTGGGATCGTTTCAGTGAACATAGTCGATCGCATTATCATTCAATATCATAGTACGCTGTGTGGCTAAACCTCTGCCCGCCATGTTGGTCGATGTACCAATCATTAGGGGTGCAATTATGTTTTTGTATTTGTATCCCCTGTTACTCAATATGGGTTGTAGCGCATTGTGATTGCGTCTGTGAGCATTCGTCGCCAGTAATATACTTTTGTATTTTTGTTTATCGGCCTCCGTGTAGACGGCATCGTCGGGAATTCTCTTGAAAATTAGCTCGTATAAACCAGATGTTCCTGCGTACTTTACATCACCAATGATTATATTGTCGTCGATATCCACGTCGAAACTTTTATCGCCGAGCTTCGTTCCATCACTGCTGAAATACACACCATATACGTAGTCTATGGTGGTATGTTTGTCGCTGCTTAAGACTGCTCCCATGTATTTTTGCCCCAGTGGACCAAAATGAGTGCGCAAAGTTTCCTGCCTCTCGGACGTTTGCAGCTCACGTCTAATCGATGTTACGAGTGAATCACCAGTGTTCTCGAAAACATCTTCATTATTGGTGGTCAGAGTAGCGCGTGGTAGAGGCATTTCGCGCAATTGTGTATGATGCAAGTTGTCTATGGAGATTATTGTAGGAGAATCCGTCGTGATGTTTGATTTTCTCCGCTGCTGGTAGATCGGTGTAGAGGCGACAAGTAAGCGTTTGGCTCTGCGCTTTGGTTTCTTCTCATCGATCGATAACGCATCATTTCCCAGTATGGTGGATGCGTCAGGTTTCACATGAGTTGTATGTTCCACAATTTGTCTCAGAGGCTCGATAACTGGTCGAAAGTGTCTTTCCAACGCAGTATCTTCCTCTATCTTACAAATTTTCAAAGCACGATATTTCTTACAGATCGATTTGCTCGTTTTCGCAATTTCCTTCGCCATCTTCTCACCATCTTTAATCTCTGAGTCGCTAATCTCTGTGTAATCTGACGTCACCATTACGACGTTTCCTCGTTAACGCACAAACGACAAATGGTGACGTTACGGTATTGCAAAATCGTTAAATCCTCGCCGATATCGTCCATTGGTCATAGAACTGTCCTTGCCTATCACTACGAAACCATATTTTTGTGTGCCAACATTCGCGACACAACGCACAAAAATCTTC
>NW_022639771.1:99345-99813 GCF_010583005.1 Odontomachus brunneus | reverse complement strand
CATTATCCCGTATAAGATGCTTAGGTATCTTTGCATACGTCTGACAGAGATAGAAACAGTCGACGTTCGAGTAACGACTCATAGCAAAGTATTCTCTTATCGTATCCTGTTTGTCACATGCCACGTCATCAAAAACAAAAATGGAATTTGGTAGCGCTTCGTTCGGCGGAACGACATCGATGTTATTGGAAAATGTAAAAAAGCCAATTTCGTCTATCGACGCAAACAAATTCTCCAAGAAGCGATATTTCGGCTGTTGCAGTGATTTCGAGTACACGTACAGATTCTCGAAACGCAGACCGTGTGGGCTCTCCAGCAGGCTCACCAACACATTCGTCTTACCACAATTCGAGGGGCCACATACGATACCACGTATGGTAATCGGTAGCAAGTGGCCATGCTAACGTATGATATTTTCGGACGCTACTCGCATTCTATCATCGAAATTTTTCACGCGTATCGGTGTCG
>NW_022639771.1:97548-99335 GCF_010583005.1 Odontomachus brunneus | reverse complement strand
GGCTGTTGCAGTGATTTCGAGTACACGTACAGATTCTCGAAACGCAGACCGTGTGGGCTCTCCAGCAGGCTCACCAACACATTCGTCTTACCACAATTCGAGGGACCACATACGATACCGCGTATGGTAATCGGTAACAAGTGGCCGTGCTTACGTATGATATTTTCGGACGCTACTCGCATTCTTTCATCGAAATTTTTCACGTGTATCGGTGTCCGCTGTCGTATGAACCGCATGTCGCTTCAAAAATGCTTTTCATTGGCACGCGGCAACTATTTATAGGGAGGCGCCGAATCGAATCCGTTCAGTCTCCAAAATGTTTCTCCTACTGTTGGATGCTCATGATATTCGAGACCTAACCTACGAACAGTTGAAATAAATACCGAAGATTGTTCTATTGCGCGAGTTTTCGAAGCACATTGACGTTTTGTGGGACAGAATCCCGGAACATATAAGGGCCGGCCCACAGGTTCGACAGTATCGTCGGTGCCTGGAACATTATAATCGTCCGTGGCAGCAAACGCACATCGACGGTCCAGCGCCGTTGATTAGAGACTGTGCTGAATGTCAGCGTCGTCGAAAACAGTAAAAATCGGCAATAGTCTATTAAATCGTGCCATTAACGCGCTTCCTATCGAACTGCATATCCCCGGCTACCAGTTTTGCGGGCCGGGTACACGCTTGCGGACACGATTGGCCAGAGGTGATCGGGGTATCAATCCGCTGAATGCGGCGTGTTGCGAGCACGATATCGCGTATTCTCGAAGCAACGATCTCGTCGAACGTCGCGTAGCAGATAACGTACTCGTTGACAAGACGCGAGAATGTATAGTTGCGAGAGATTCCACTCTTGGTGAGAGAGCTGCCGCTACAGCTGTTTGGGCAGCTATGAAGACTAAGACAAAAATCGAAATGGGTATAAAAAGAAGCGAAGCGCGTCGAAGAAGAAAATATTACGAAATCGAATACTTTCAATAGCAAAACGAGGTGGAAACCTACCTATTCTCCCGCTGCTGGGAGCGCTTGGATCGCTAGTTGGTGGAGCGGCGGGGATTGCAAAAGATGTAAACGATACCAAGGCTGCGCAGCGTCAGCTGCATGAGATGCAACGTCATAATCGCAGCATGGAAGGTCGTGGAATTTATCTCGCACCATACAAACGAGGAAAAGGTGTCATGAGAAGGGGAAAAAAACGTCGAAAAAATATTAAAAATGCCTACGTCACCACCAATGTACAATTGGAACAATTGGCGAAACGTATGCGTATTCCGTTCTTCAGGGGCGTTTTCATGCGCGACGTACTGCCTAAATCGCCGCGCGTAAACGAGAGCGGAATCGTAAATTTGGATGACGTTGAGGGGCCCGGTACTCATTGGGTAGCGTACGCGAAAAGAGGCGATCGCGTGATATATTTCGATAGTTTTGGTAATCTTCGACCACCCAGCGAATTGGTGCGATATCTCGATAATAATACAATTGAGTACAATCGTACGTCCTATCAACGTTACGATCAGAGCATTTGCGGACAACTGTGTCTACGTTTCCTGCAGACAGTTAACAGCCGATTTAAAGCCCAACGTTCTGCGATCAGTGTCCAGTAATCGTTTTGGTCTCTGACGAAAATGTCGCTGACATTTACACTCACTAGCAAGAGCAGCACTCTCGCGGGAAGCTACTTTCCATCCATAAATCTGAGCGATGGCAATTACGAACTCGGTTTGACAGCCTTTGAAACCTATAACACGATACCGAATGTAAATGCGTCGAATAATAAATTTTACTTTGAT
>NW_022639771.1:96255-97432 GCF_010583005.1 Odontomachus brunneus | reverse complement strand
ACCAATGATGATGATGATGATCTCATAGTTATTCGCGCCAATGAGAATACAATGAAGTGTGAGATCAAGTGTGTTCACCGGATCAACTTTAACAAACCAAATACCATTGCATCGCTACTGGAATTTTCTTCAGATCGCATTCTACAGCCGCAACAATGGTACGAATCAAACGTGACAATCAACATTACGGATGTGAATATTATTCGCATAGAATGTAATGTGACCACCGGTGCGTACAGGAATGACAAATGTGTGCACACCATACACGAGTTTTCGCTTAATGTACCACCAGGATATAAAATATCGGAAACGCCAGCACAGATCATTTATCTTCCGATCTTTGCACGGAGCGTATCGGATTTGACGATACGTGTTGTGGATCAAGACGGTCGATTGCTTGATTTCCGCGGAGAAGAGATAATCGTCAGGTTGCACGTGCGGCGGCAATAGGACACCTGAGATGCTCGTATTGAACGAAGCGAGTCAGACTAAATACGTGAGCGACATTTTTCCCACCAAGAGGACAATTATAAACAAGAAAAATAAGAAACTTAGCGCAGCCAACATTGCATTTTTAAGATCTTTGGGATTCATCGTGCGAAAAAATACGTGAAGATGGTCGACATTTTGAACATTGGCGGTGAGCCGATCTTTGACGATCGCATCGTCAAGATCGAGACTCACACGTACAATCCATACGCCAATACATCTTTTGGACACAGTGACGAGATACGAATACCGATACAACAGCAGGATTTGTACACGTTGCCATGTGAGAGTTTTCTCTACATCGAGGGCAAGTTTGTGCAAACGAGGATAGAAGGCGATAACCATGCAGTTGAGATGTTGACAAATAATTGTGCGGCCTTTCTGTTCGATGAAATCCGGTACGAACTCAATGGTGTGGAGGTTGACCGCTGCAGAAACGTTGGAGTAACGAGCACGCTCAAAAACTATGTATCGCTGACTCGTGACAAAAATTTATTGTTGAAGAACGCTGGTTGGGATCTCTCGAGAAACATGTTTGCGGGATACTTTAATTATTGTGTCCCACTCAATACATTGCTAGGCTTTTGTGAGGACTACAAACGGATCGTAATCAACGCTCGTCACGAATTGATCTTGATACGTTTACGCAACGACTACAATTGCGTGGTGGGACATGCAAATTCTAATC
>NW_022639771.1:89713-95656 GCF_010583005.1 Odontomachus brunneus | reverse complement strand
CTCCTCCTCCTCCTCAGAGTCATCAATGGGAATGACTTCTATATGTTCTGAAATCAAATTTAAAAATTAATTTAACGCTATTCTATACAGAAAAATCAAAAATTTGATTACAAATTATAAAAAATATTGTCTGCTTTCTCACCATTGGTGGACTGTACGCCTATTTTTTCCTCCTCTTCATCAGCCTCCTCCTCCTCCTCAGAGTCATTAATGTTAATGACTTCTATATGTTCTGAAATCAAATTTAAAAATTAATTTAACGCTTTTCTATACAGAAAAATCGAAAATTTGATTACAAATTATAAAAAATGTTGTCTGCTCTCTCACCTATGGCCGACTGTGCGTTTACTTCCTCCTCTTCATCAACCTCCATTTTCTCTTCCTCCTCCTCCTCCCTTTCCTCGATAGCTAAAATTGGATTAATTATTATTTTAAAAAATATAAAAACCTGGATTATACAATCTATTAAAAACTTACGTGGGGGGCTTTGTTGTAACAGAACTTCCTCCTCCTCCCCATATACGGGTCTTCTAAATTCATTATTGTTCAACATTTTTTATTGTAGTTTTTCTCTCTCTCTCTCTCCCTTGTCGATGTGGACATGGACTGTTTGCTGGTGACTTTTATATGGTCCATCGCTATCTCTTTGTAACAAATATGTCTCATTAGGAGAGGGTGGCAAATATGCAGAATCAGCACAGCCTAACGTAATAGTAACATCATATCCCAGATAGCACACAATGTTCTATGAATATTCTTCTGGAATACGAATATTCTCAATTTCAGAATATTCAAATGGAATATTCTATAAATATACGTAGAAGTATAATATACGAAATATACGAAGAAGAAATATACGTAGAATATTACAATTAAAGTCATATTTTCATAATGAAAAAGAACGTGCCAAGAATATTCTTCGAATGTGTATAGAATATTTGTCGAGAATATTTGTAGAATATTCTTCGAGAACGATTTTAGAATATTCGTTCAAAATAATTTTAGAATATTCTTTGAGTTTATGTATTGCACATTGTTTATAATGCAATATATTTAATAATAACTTCTAAAAAAGGTAGTAAATATATAAAGGTAGTGAAATATGTGATTATATATAACCAGCACACTACGTACGTACACAGTCATATAAAGGTAAGAAAATATCTGTTCTAATATATAAATATCATAACATAATCATTAAGGGATATAGAGTGTGAAGTTTAATGAATAAATCAAGGTACCTATTACGGTTTTTTCGACGAAGTGAAAATTACAAAAGTGATTGAATTTACTAGAATATTAATAATTTCATTGGCCAATATCTAGTAAATTTGCTCACTTTTGTAATTTTCACTTCGTCGAAAGAACTGTAATAAATACCCAGCTCTTTATCGCAGGAGAAAAATTTACCGACGCAAACGTAGAATCAAATTATGTTGAATATTATTTGACTAAAGCAATATTGAGTAAGTTTCCACCGAGGGTTCAAATCGAGTCAGAGTTGGATCAAAATGCATACCGTTTCAATTATACGTCATGTCTGTCTACTGTAGATAAAGTACATGTATGCGTGAAATGGAATATAATCTGATCCGATTCTGACCTGGTTTTAACTCTTGGTTGAAATATGCTCATTGTGCGTTTAAACCAATAGTTCGCGCCATGCATCTACACAATCGCCAACTATATGCCGCAAAGTGAATTACAACGTATCTTCGCCATGCTTTTTCGCCAACATTGCTTGACATCATCGTAATCAGACGTAATCTTCCCTTTTCTTTTATAAATCATGTAGTATGAAACATTAAATAAAATCTAAGAATATTCTCTTATATATTTTGTATAATATTTTTTATACATCTTTAATAGTTCATCGGTGAAACTCTACATAAAATTGGAGGTTATGCTCTTAGAAAATTGCGCATGAAATATATATAAATATTTCTTTATTTATATTCTTATTCTAATGTGAAAATATTTTTATATTGCAGCAAAAAAAAATTACTTTCGATGCAGATACACAGTCGCAATACTACCGTGTTGGCGACTTGTAACGTCATGTGCCGTATTCTTGAATTCCACACCTAATAAGTACTTCAAGACTTTCTGTTTGTATTCTACCATCCGACATATCAACAATAAAACATATACCTAGAGTGGGAAAAGTAAGTACGAATTAATAGCGTTTTCTCCTGGAAAATCTAGTATAGCTCGGGTGCAGTATAGCCATAAACAAAATGATTTTTCCTACTTTTTTGATGTAGTTTAAAGTGCGGTTGAATTGTTCAATGAAAAAATAAATTATGTAAGAATATTTACAAAATGAGTACTTTTATTTAAGCTATTTGTTTCGTGCTAAACTGCATCAAATAGTTATAACCTTTGGTTGCATCCCAAACTACATCGAAGTGTCAACCTTTTTGTTCACTACTATATTGCATCAGTGTTGTACTAGTTTTCACAATAAAAAATGCTCTAAGAAAAATAAACAAAGGATTTAATCATTCTACAAACACCATAAGCATATGGCTGTAAGGCTGTTAGAAGCGAAATGAATTATTATCATTCGCTGACAGCTTATATTACAGCCTTACAGTAACATGTTTACAGCCATTGTAGAATGTGCTTAAATCATTTCTATTTCCTTTTCTTATAGCATTTTTTACTAGGGAAACTAGTACAGCACTGGTGCAATACAGTTGTGAACATAAAGGTTAACATTATTTGATGTAATTTGGAATGTACCAAAAGTTGTCATTCGATACAGTTTAGAACGCAACCAAGTAATCTAAATAAAAGAACTTATCTTGGATATATTCTCATATGATTTATTCTTTCATTGAAGAATTCAACTGTATTCCAAACTGTATCGAGTAGTGACAATTTTTGGCTGCATTCAAAACTGTAGGTGTTTACGGTAAATCGAGTATGAGTTAGTTCCACCAGAACCGAAAAATATGATAGGCACGACCACCTAATACCTTCATGATTTATGACAACTCAATGCTGTCCGGTAAGGCGAGTAGAGTTAGCTAACGTAGTAAATAGCGTTCGAACGAGTCAACATTATCAGGTAATATAATTGTGTAAAATGTGAAACAATTACATTAAAAATCAATTAATTATTAAATTTTAGGAAAATCATAAATATTAAATTGAAGTTATAAAAAGTTATGAGAAAATATCATGTATTTGTGGAATATCCGAAATAAGAAATTCAATTATTCTAATTTACTTATAAATATTCTTTTCATGTAATCTATTCCTGCAAAACAAAAAATTCTTTGTTTAAAATGTAATGTATATGTACATGTTACGGACGATATCAACATTAGTACTTAAAATATTTATTATTTTAAACATGTATTAGCAAAATGTTATTTAGGTTATTCTCTTCATACTGTAATGTTTAAAGTTGTAATTGTACTAGTAATTGCCGATTGACGATTGAAGATTATATTTGGAAAAATTAACGAATTTCTTTGCGTGCTTTGTTACAATTCCAATTGTCTAAGTCTAATCGTTAATTCATAATCATCAATCAACAATCGTTAGTGTAATTACGATTTAATAATGATGAAATATTTTCAGACAAGAAATGGATATACAAAGATATTGGGACTTATTATTTGATAATCCATCAGATGAGGATGATGATATTGACTACCTTCCACCTGAACGTGAGTTTCATCCTAAGGTCCCAGAGTTTTTTGAAACTGTCGTATTGACATATTCTTTAACAGGTAAAGAACGTAGAAGATTTGCTTTATTATATTTTACTGTTATATCTTTTTGCGAGTGTTTCTTCTTATATATATTGTAATATATAACATTAACATTTTTTTTATCAAATTTCAAGTCACATTTTCGATTAGAAAAACATACTTATGAGAGATTAGTACAAGATCTTGGACCTCAATTATATCGTGAGCGTGGTGCTGTAAAAATGTCTCCTCATAAGCAAGTAGCTATTACATTATGGTGCCTCGGTAATCAAGAAGTTTACAGGTTAGTATGTTTTATTGTGAAAAACATTAATCAAAATACTTTTAATGAAATTATTAGTATTTCTTGTTTCATTTTAGTTTCCAACAAAAATTTTTATTGGTAAGAAAATATACTGTAGCAATTTTTTTTACAGCAGACTCTGTTCAAAATTTGTTTGGCTATTTTATATGTAAATATATACATACATACACATACATATATATATGTCAATCGTATACTTTGGCGACGATTTTTCGCACGCATTGGCTACTTTGACGACTTTTGGCTATTTTGACGACCGTCGTCAAAGTTTTATAGACCTATCGTATACTTTGACGACAGTCGTCAAATTAAAAATAACCATACAGCGGATGCTTTGACGACACTGTAAAGTTTGACGACATTACGCGGTACATTGGCGATTTTGACGACATTAAAAGGAAAAAAGGGTAAGTTGATGTATCAAGTTTATTTATTCTTCTTATTTTCTCTTAAATGTAATCAAATATACAAGGTATCCCGCATAAGACGTACCAAAAGAAAAATATAAGTAGAACAGATAAAAGTGAACAAATATTGTAGTGGTCATTTTTCAAATAACCACGTAAAATTTCGAGATATTAATTAAAATAGTTATTTGAAAAATGACCTCTAAAATATTTGTTCACTTTTATTTGTTCTACTTACATTTTTCTTTTGATACATCTTATACGGGACACCTTGTATAATAATTGTAGGCAGATGTGCTGCATAATAAACAGTTAATTATAGTTTTAAAAGTATTACAAGAAGATTATAGAATATCATGCGTAATTTTATAAAGTTATATTCACATAATTTTATTTAAAAAATTTATTAATATTAATTTTATATATTGTAAGGTCTACCACTTATATTTTTTAACATGTTTGTTCCTGTTTGCTACATATACATAAGTGAACAAATATTTTTACAAACAAATAATGACATTTATTCACCGTCCTTGTAAATTAACTTACAGTTACAAACCAATTTATTGGAGCTACATTCGAAACACAAAATTTAAATAATAAATTGATAATAAATTAAAAATTTAGAACAAATTGACACGAGAACGAGGACGTCAAATTGACATTATTTTTATTATTTGTTCTCCTCGAGATGATAACAGACGATAAAAACTATATCTATATGGATACTGTGCTACTTTGTATTAAAAACAAATTTAAAGTTCATTAGAATACATTGATTAAAAATTTCAAGTATAAAAGAAAAATCAAAATATAATCGTAATATATTGTACTCTTTTTTAACAATATATTTAGTTTTAAACTCGTACTATATTTCCTATATATGTATGTACTGAAGATAATAGAATATAGATATAACAGGCATAAAATATTGTTACTAAATAATTTGAATTAAAATAAATTATATTAAATATACCAATAACATAAAATCAAATAATAAATCATTTTTCAACATATTTCGGTATATTCATTCTTTTTCTTTGGTATTCTTATTGCTATTAGGTTTGTTGTTTATAATTGAACTGGGATTGTACTAAAACTGAATTGAATTGAAACAATACAAGCCAGAGCTGACGAGTGCAAAGCGTGCAACCAAAGGATAAACAATACTATAGTGCAAAAGTAACATAGTATGATACGTTATACTTATAGAATCGTTATAATAATCTTTATATCGTTATCGTTATTATTTAATGTATTAGGTATACAGAGCTTTATATTTCTGACCCTAGCGATTTTCACATTTAAAGTGAATATATTTAACTATCCATTTCTTAATTATTATTTTATTTAATACATTTATATAATTATTTATTTATTTAATCTTGTTTTTAGGTGTATTGATTCTGCGCACATTCATACGTACCATAAACATTAGAGTAAAAATGTAATAACAATGTAGTAACAATGTAGTTTACTTCATATTTCTCGCTCTTATATTCGAGAG
>NW_022639771.1:89423-89703 GCF_010583005.1 Odontomachus brunneus | reverse complement strand
AAATATAAAATGGAACAGATAGGATGTCAAAAAATTCAAAGCATTCAATACTAATCGTATTTAATACACTTCTTATATGTAACTTTTAAATACATGTAACTTTAGGAACTTTAAGAGTAATAAATAAGCAAATATTTTTTTGAACGCAAAAATAATATGACAACAGTATATATATTTTTACTCCTCCTTTATATATTTATATAGTTAACACAACTTAATAAGAACATTAAAATAATAATAAATTTATTTTTTTATAAACCATAACGCGTTGCGGCCAAGT
>NW_022639771.1:82466-89413 GCF_010583005.1 Odontomachus brunneus | reverse complement strand
GACCAAGCCAAATCTGTGGAACTTTAATAAATGTGTTGTAGATTAGAATAATTGAATTTCTTATTTCGGATATTCCACAAATACATGATATTTTCTTATAACTTTTTATAACTTCAATTTAATATTTATAATTTTCCTAAAATTTAATAATTAATTAATTTTTAATGTAATTGTTTCACATTTTACACAATTTTATTACCTGATAATGTTGACTCGTTCGAACGCTATTTACTAGGGTGTATATCAGTTGGACACGGGGCAATTGGACACAGTCCAATCACAAGTCGCTGTTCCAAGGGACCCTACAAATGTCTCTAATCATACGGTGCTGTGATTGGCTGTGTCCAAATGCACCGTGTCCAAGTGCACCGCTCCCTATTTACTAGGTTAACTAACTCTACTCGCCTTACCGGACATCATTGAGTTGTCATAAATCATGAAGGTATTAGGTGGTCGTGCCTATCATATTTTTCGGTTCTGGTGGAACTAACTCATACTCGATTTACCGTAAACACCCTGTATTGAATAGTGGTAATCTTCGTTGGTCTGTTCGTTTTAGCTGCACTGCCGAACTAGTGCAATAAATTAGAAAGAGAAAAGGTATATTTGTCTCATTCTAACTTATTGTAATAGTGAAGTTAAAACGAACAAACCATTTGTTTGCAACTGTATTGCACCAGTGCTGCACTAGTTTTCCCAGTAAAAAATGGTATAAAAATAGGAAACAAAAATAATTTAAGCCTATATATAGTTTTATAGTTCAATTATTTTATTAACAATTGAAATTATTTGCAATTATTTTATTACGATTTCAGATTTTCTGATACTGCCCATATATTGTATTATATGTTTGTATATAAAAGTAAAAAAGAATGCCTAAGTGCAAAAATAAACGTACTTTTTTTAGAAAAGTTAAAAATAACACAGATACGTGTTATAAACTTATAAATGCGAATGTTAATTTATGTTCTGATGCTATTATAAATTCGACAAATATTTACAGAATCAGTTCTAGTAGTGAACGTAATAGTTCTGATAAAATAAATAATTATGATAGCTATATTGCTAATGATAAGTTTTCAGATGTTCTTACAGAAGATTACAATAATACTTTAGATTGCCAAAATAATTTGGATAGCCATCTTTCGACTAGTTCTAGTAACTTTGATGTTAATTTGCAGAGCAATAATTTAGAAAATAATTTTTTGCATGGTTTGCGCAAATGGGCGATTACATGCAATGTGCCTCATGACACATTAAGAAAATTATTAAATTTACTGAAAACAATATCTATTCATTCAAATTTACCAAGTGATCCTAGAACTTTACTTTCAACACCTCGGAAAACATTTTCAAAAAATATAGAGCCTGGAATTTATGCACACTTTGGCATAAAGTTAGCAGTAGAAACATAAATTTCTAAAGTAGAAAGTTCTACCTTATTATCGATTGATTTACTAGTTAATATAGATGGATTACCTCTTAGCAAAAGTTCTAGTAGTCAAATATATCCAATTTTATGTTTCTTATATAAGTATCCTAATAATATATATGTAATTGGAATTTACCATGGTTATGAAAAACCCACTAATGCTAACGAATTTCTCTCAGAATTCTCAGAAAGAAGCTATTGAACTAGTAAATGATGGTTTTGTACTTCAAAGGTAAGTTTTACCATTTTCAATTAAAGATTTCATTTGTGATGCTCCTGCAAAATCTTATATAACTTACTGTAAAGGTCATTCCGGATTTTATTCTTGTACTAAATGTACACAGAAAGGTAAATATATCAAAAATAGAGTCTGTTTCATTAAAAATAATGCAACAAAAAGAACAAATGATAGCTTTCGCCGTAAATTGCAGCCGGAATATCATAATGGAGTATCTATTTTAGAAAATATACCTAATCTTGGAATGGTTACTAATTTTCCTTTGGAGTACATACATCTAATTTGTTTAGGTGTTGTAAAAAAACTTCTTTTCAATATATGGTTACAAGGGAAACCTTCATATAAATTATCCAAAGAATATGTAGAAAAAATATCTGATTTACTTTTATCCTTAAAAGATTATGTTCCACTTGAATTTGTTCGAAAAACGCGTTCCTTGCATGAAGTAAAACGATGGAAAGCGACAGAATTTAGATTTTTTTTATTATATAGCGGACCAGTAGTTTTACAGGACTTCATATCTTCCAATAAATATTTACATTTTCTTATCTTACATAGTGCAAGTAGAATTTTGATCTCTGAACATTTATACGAAACATATAGTGAATTCGCACATAACTTAATGCTATACTTTATTAATCAAATGAAAGTTATTTATGGTTACGAATATATCTCGCATAATGTGCATGGATTAGCACACATAGTGGAAGATAGTAAAATCTTTGGAAGATTAGATTTATTCAGTGCGTTTCCGTTTGAAAATTGTTTGCAAACTTTAAAGAAATTAATGAGGAAGGAAGATCAACCATTAGCTCAAATTATACGTCGTTTACATGAAAAAGATTATATATTATCAACATGTAACACAACGGAAAACGAAATATTGTTCAACACAGAGCATAATGAAGGACCTTTGACATCAAATGACTTTGAAAAAGAATATAAAAAGTGCACATTCAAATACTTTAAACTGAGTACAAGTACTGGAAACAATTGTTGTTTACTTCGAGATATGTCTGTAGTACTTATCGAAAATTTTGCTATACGCAACAATAATTATTACATTATCGGTCAAAAATTTCAAAATATTTATAATTTTTTTAATGAGCCGTGTCAGTCTTCGCGATTAAATATTTACTTCTTAGATATTCTTGGTTCTACTTCACTTTGGTTAGTTAATGATATTATTAACAAACTTATTATTTTTCCACATAAAAAAGGTTTTGTCGTTTTTCCTCTCCTTCATGTTTAAATTTTATCTTATATTACACATATGGAATTGATTTTGTACATTTTTTCTTAACAATGGCTTTTACATTCATAGATTTTAAAATACATTAATAAAAAACTATTTTTGAAATAAATATATTTGTATTAATAACAACAAAATATATTTGTTTTTCAAAGCAGTAAAATCGTATCTTCAAATTCGATTTTAATAAAAATTTTGAGATAATGAAGTGGATCATAGTTCATTTTGTTGATGATAATGTTGTGGAGGCAGTACCATCTAATTGGGTGTACGACGACACTTGTTATTGGCCACCTTATAAAGGATCAAAATTAACGCAAGCGATGTCATCGTCTCCAATAATTGATGAGTGGGAAGTATGTAGAATACGGCAATTAGCGAATGGACAAAAATATGGTAAGCTTCAATAATATCAAATCTTAAATAATATCGTTATATATTATTAGATTGAATATTTTGTTTAAACTTATAAACTTATGAAATTATTAATTTCATGTATGTTTGTTTCAGATAATTTGCTAAAGGCAAAAACAAAGTGTGCGAAAGCAGAACATACATCGGATCTTAATTCCGATGTGGAAATTAAAAGAAAAAAGAAACGATTTTTTGATGAAAATAATTCCGGAGACGATATCGCTCAGGTTAATAAATACCCTACCCTTCGACAAAAAACTTCGTCAAGTCGAACATCACACAAAAGAGTAAGATTAAACCCATTTTTAATATGTTATAAACTATCTTATTTTGACGAAAAATAGTGTTTGGTCTGATTATAGCACAAAAAGTTAACACCAAGGTTTCCGAAAGTTCAAGTGACTCTTCCGAAAATGATGATATACGAAATCCACAACTACCTCCTTCACCATCTAAAAGTATGCTTTAGAATATATATAATATTAATTTGCATTTTTTAAGTACAACACAACTTTCAAACTTTCAAAGTACAATTTTCAATTTTAACTTTGACAGCTGCTGTGAAATCATCTACATCACAATCTGCAGTCAGAAATAAATATGACGTTAATTCTACTGCAGCAAGGAAATCTAACCATGAGAAAGAAAATCGTGAACATCTATCCAGCATATTTACTTTCGATACATCTTCATGTGAAACTTTAAAATCATCTAATAATCTATGTGGTAATATTATCCATTATATTCTATTTTTCTTTTTCCTACACAATTAGCTACTTATGTATTTTTTCTTTAATGCGTTATATAATAATAAACAATAGTTTGCAGTAATGTTTGCTGTATATAAAAATAGATATCACTAATGTATGTATGTTTACGAAATATTTTATGTTTCAGATAACAATTTCAAAAGACAAATATTACGACAATTGCAAATAATTAATCTTAGACAGCAACAGATTTCAGAGGATCTCAGTGTATTATTAACGAAAGCAAATTCTGACAAAAATGAACCAATTACATCCAATAAAAATTCCATATTTAAAACCTATAATTTTCCTTTGAAAACATTACCAGAATTGGAAGAACTAGAAGAATTTTTAGGCCAAGAGGAAAATTTCAAAAATTTGGTAAGCAAATTTATTTATATACATTTTGATTGTATTTACGATTTATATAAATTTATAATTGTATTTTAGGTCAAAGAAATTAAACAAATTGGAGGTACATCTTACAAAAATATGGTGAAACGCATGTTGCCAAGAATAATGTCTGATGATTTGGCCAAAGAATATAGTTGGATAGGTTGGAAAGGAAAACATAATTTCTCCAATCTTTGAACTTGCTCAGCAATAATAACTGCTACTCAAATGACGCATAGTTGCTCCGAAGTTGTGATAGAGATTGTAATTAAATATTGGCTTGTAAAAGCTAATGAACGAAAGATGTAATCACAGAAAAAAAAGAAATCTTAAGATCGTTTTATTCCAAGCAAAAGAAAATTAAATTATTTCAAATTTTTTCATAATTATTCATTTCTTTAATAATTATTCACTTTTGTAAAACTTGTTCATTTTTATATTACCTTAAATTCTGAAAATTTTCTTTAATGATGTAATGATTCTGTGATCAATTTCTTCATTTTCCTTTTTATTTTACGATCTCAATGGATGCCTAGATATACGTCATCTTCAGTATTACTAGATATATTTAATTTTTCAGATCTATAACCAAAGTGTAAGTGATAAGTTAAAATATTTTCTTATTCTATGTAAGTTCAAGAATATTGTTCACATTATGAACGTTGGTAATATTTTATGAGAAAAGTTTTAAGCTTTCTTTTTGTTACACGACACTTATTGTTGCGATAATTATACCATATTAATTCTTTAACACTAGAAATTAACTAGAGAATCAAAAGTGACTTATTTGACGTTCTTTTAGTAATTATCGTCTATTTAAAACATGTTAATTTTTGCAATTTCTCCAGAATTTTACAGATGATTAATTTTATAACTTTCTTCTATGATTTCAATGCATATGTAGACATATGTAACCTTCAGTATTTCTAGTGTTAAATTAAAAAATTTGGATAATTGTTTCTTTTATAAATAGGTGATTCGACCAATAAATGAAAAAATGTATCAATTAATGAGCGGGGAGATACCAATAAATAAAGAAACGTATTAATAAAGAAATACAAACTATCCCTCGTAAATTATTTTATTTTGCTTATTTTTTATTTTTTGTAAGTTTAATGGGCTTTTTGCCCATTCACTAGTATTTGTTCATTTATTGGTTGATTTATCAATAATTATATATTTATAACAATGTTTATATATAAAATTGTTTTTTACTTTTATACATAATAAAAAATTCACCTTGAAAGGAATATCTATTTTTTAATTACACGTAAACCTCTCTAATTTATATTCAAATAATTACAGTTCCAAAAACATTATTAAGTTGCCCATTTATAAAAGTTACAATTATTTTTTTTTAAAGAAAGGCACACATTATATCTAATTCTGTAGTTATAAATTAATATTTCCACAAACGGCTAAATCAATTTCACCTTTTCATAAAAAAAAAACACAAATTATCATTGTTAGGGAAATAATAGGTCTTGAGAATGTTAGTAGTTAACAAATAATATTAACACCTTAACATTCTCGAATTCTGTTGCTTCCTATAATAATTTTTGTTTTTTTTATGAAAAGTTGAAAAAGATTTAGATATTAAGGGAAATATATTTATAGAATATTCTATATAAAATATATAGAAAGTTCTGCACAATATTCTTTAATATACGTTGAATTATCGATAGAATATTCTGTAAAATACACAGAATGATTTGCACAATATTCAGTACAATATATCATGCATATTTACAGAACGTTCTGTTAATATTCTTTCGGAATCTTCTATAAACATTCATAACTTATTATATAGAATATTCAGTAGATTATTCTATTCATAATCTGAGAATATTTTAATTAGTGCCATTCGAATGTTCTACGAACCTACAATGAATATATACGAATGTCCTATGGAATATTCCAAATATTCTTGAAGAATATTCTTAAAATATTCATAGAATTGTCTTGTGCTATCTGGAATGTCGCACATGCGGTCAACCGCATCCACGCATTGATGTATCAGCACAAAAATATTGCATTGTGATGCTTAAGATTGCACTGAGAATTTCTCAATTTATTGTTCAATCAGTCAATTAATGTGCGGACATGTAGATCAGATCCGACTCACTATACGGACACCGTTGACATCGCCACATTTCATCGGTGTAAACTATAGATTCATCGTCCCAACTGATTTCATCTACTTTTGGCCACTGTAAACTGTCTCGATAGCACATACAAAGTTCGCGTTTATCATGTCGCTCTATCATCAAAATTGGCATATCAGCATTCCACAAATCATCATATAAATGTATGTCATGAAACAACACTATACGAGTAAACTTGCCACTACCTGCAGGAATTTTTATACAGAAATTTTGAAGGTTAAAGTTCTTTAGCACTCTGATGTCTGGATGCATTATAAGCTCATTCAATTTAGTATTTATTTCACTTGCATTCTCAGTCGTGATC
>NW_022639771.1:76364-82312 GCF_010583005.1 Odontomachus brunneus | reverse complement strand
CGCGTTTATCGTGTCGCTCTATCATCAAAATTGGCATATCAGCATTCCACAAATCATCATATAAATGTATGTCATGAAACAACACTATACGAGTAAACTTGCCACTACCTGCAGGAATTTTTATACAGAAATTTTGAAGGTTAAAGTTCTTTAGCATTCTGATGTCTGGATGCATTATAAGCTCATTCAATTTAGTATTTATTTCACTTGCATTCTCAGTCGTGATCCTATGTGCGTCTTCCACTATCTGATTGGCGTACTCCTGCACTAAGTCATGGGGCCAACTTTTTAGAGAGCAGAACTTGATAACTTTAACATTTTCCTTCACATCGCGTTTATTTATTCCTCGCAAACCGAGTTCTCTATCACGCAAAAACTGCACCATTGATATCTTTCTTGATTTTTCCTCCATTTTTAGCGGTTCAATTTGTTGCTTGTGTCCCGAATCTGTTGCTGCTTGGGTCTCGACTGAACTAGGCGCTGACGTAATACTCATGATTTTATATGTTTCAAAATGTGCAAAATATGCATACTTCTATGACCTTCATGATAGTATCTTGTTTCACATTTTTTCTGCGCATCTTACTGTCAACCACAAATCGATGCGATAGCACTTAAATGCTACATTGTGACGCATAAGAGAGAGAGAGATCTTACATGAATATTTCACTTATGTGCTACATTGTGACGCATAAGAGAAAGATCTTACATGAATACTTTTGGACTGCGCTTTTGATATAAATATTGGAATACACCGTTTCGGTAATCGTTTTTATGATTTGTGGTAGCCGTTATCGTTTTATTACCGTTTTTTTTCCGTTTTTTACCGTTCTTTGCCGTTTTTTATCGTTCTTTACCGTTCCTTTTCCGTTTTTTTACCATTCTTTACTGTTTCACTCCCGTTATTTACCGTTTCTTTACCGTTTCTTTACTGTTTCATTACTGTTTCTTTTCCGTTCTTTACCGTTTTTTACCGTTTCTTTACCGTTTTATTACCGTTTCATTGCCGTTCTTTACTGTTTCTTTACCGTTTCATTACCGTTTCATTACCGTTTCTTTTCCGTTCTTTACCGTTTTTTACCGTTTCTTTACCGTTTTATTACCGTTTCATTGCCGTTCTTTACTGTTTCTTTACCGTTTCATTACCGTTTCATTACCGTTTCTTTTCCGTTCTTTACCGTTTTTTACCGTTTCTTTACCGTTTTATTATCGTTTCATTGCCGTTATTTACCGTTTCTTTACTGTTTCTTTACCGTTTCATTACCGTTCTTTACCCGTTTCTTACCGTTTTTTGACTGTTTCATTACCGTTTTTTTACCGTTTCTTTACCGTTTCTTTACTGTTTCATTACTGTTTCTTTTCCGTTCTTTACCGTTTTTTACCGTTTCTTTACCGTTTTATTATCGTTTCATTGCCGTTATTTACCGTTTCTTTACTGTTTCTTTACCGTTTCATTACCGTTCTTTACCCGTTTCTTACCGTTTTTTGACTGTTTCATTACCGTTTTTTTACCGTTTCTTTACCGTTTCTTTACTGTTTCATTACTGTTTCTTTTCCGTTCTTTACCGTTTTTTACCGTTTCTTTACCGTTTTATTATCGTTTCATTGCCGTTATTTACCGTTTCTTTACTGTTTCTTTACCGTTTCATTACCGTTCTTTACCCGTTTCTTACCGTTTTTTGACTGTTTCATTACCGTTTTTTTACCGTTTCTTTACCGTTTCTTTACTGTTTCATTACTGTTTCTTTTCCGTTCTTTACCGTTTTTTACCGTTTCTTTACCGTTTTATTATCGTTTCATTGCCGTTATTTACCGTTTCTTTACTGTTTCTTTACCGTTTCATTACCGTTCTTTACCCGTTTCTTACCGTTTTTTGACTGTTTCATTACCGTTTTTTTACCGTTTCTTTACCGTTTCTTTACTGTTTCATTCCCGTTATTTACCGTTTCTTTACCGTTTTTACCGTTTTTTACCATTTAATTACCGTTTCTACCGTTCTTTACCATTTTTACCGTTTTTTTTTTTTTTACCGTTTTATTACCGTTTTATTGCCGTTCTTTACCGTTTCTTTACCAATTCATTACCGTTCTTTACCGTTTCTTGACCGTTTCATTGCCGTTCTTTACCGTTTCTTTTATATAACATATTATCCATGATACATAGCACGCAAACGCTTGCAAAATCTTGTCGCGGGAGCACAGTGTACGTGCTCATTAGTAATAAGAATATCATGTGCCATATTCTTTTTCTTGCGCATCTAATTGTCAAATGCATACGTTTGCAGAATATTAGAGTTTGCAGCTGTGACTAAAAAAAAATCACGCTGCGAAATGCGCGGGCGGCGCGGGCGGCGCGGACGGCGCGGACGGCGCAAAACCGCCGCAAAATCCGTCGCGGAAACCGCTGCGAAAAAACGGCCGCGAAAACCGCCGCGAAAAAACCGCCGCAGATCGGTAAAATGATCTATCGAAAGCAGATAGAAAAATATAATATCAGTAATTACCGATCATCGGTATTAGGTAAATGTGACAGTAAAAATTATGTAAAAATATATATATGTGCTGGTAAAAATTAAGTAATTAAATGTTGGTATATAATATCGGTAATAAATTACCGATCGTCGGTACTATCGATATTGTGTAATTATATGTTGGTACAACTTATATGTTGGTAAAAAATTATGTAATGAAATGTTATATAATATCGGTAAAAATTACCGACCGTCGGTAACATCGGTATGCCCCCAATTACCGACCGCTGATAACCCCCCCTTCCGCGGTGACGCAAATCCCCCTGACGTCATACCCCCCTGTGACGTCATACCCCCCGCCCGCGGTACAGCACCATGTGATTAGAGACATTTGTAAGGTCCCTTGGAACAGCGACTTGTAATTGGAGTGTGTCCAATTGCCCCGTGTCCAACTGATATACACCCTGAAGAAACTACATCATATTTCCGAAACTTCTTTTGTTTATAATTTTGAGCTTAAGCATAAAACCTTAGCCTAGACACCTTTTTTAATATTTCGGGAACTATAAGAGATGCGCAAGTATTTCCGTATTTCCATATACACTATGTGCAAAAATTACGTTCCATTTATTTAAAAAAAATGTTCATTGATGGGTTAGGTTAGGGTTAGTTTTTTGCGGAGAAGAAGAAGCAGAACCCCTTCCCCATGCATATACATATACTGTTTACCTTATTTTAATGTGTATTGCTTACCAAAATTATGTTCCATTTATAAAAATTCTTTTGTTAATAACTTTTTAACAAACAATGAGCAACGCCTAAAATATTTTGAATGTTACTTAGGAATATATCTTTCATAACGTTTGTCAAAGTCAAAGTCATAGGAGCTAGATCCTCTATTTACCAAAAGTAAATTATTACATACATTTAGTAAAAAAATAAATAAATTATTATATACATTTAGTATATTTATCAAAAGAGTTTTTTGTGGCGTATCGTGACTGGCGATGAAAAATGGACTTATTTTGATAATTCCAAGTGAAGGAATTCATGGGTGGACCCCGGCTAACCATTTACTTCAACACCGAAGAGGAATATTTATGGGCATAAAACCTTGCTCTGCATTTGGTGGGACCAGGAGGGTGTGTTGTATTACGAGCTGTTGTGTTCAAATAAATCCGTTACAGCTGATCGCTATCAACAGCAATTATGCCAATTGAGTGACGAGTTGATGCAAAAAAGATCATTCGTAGCCAATAATCGACGCAAAGTTATTCGTTTGCATGATAACGCTCGACCGCATGTTGCGAAAAGCGTGAAGTAGACACTTCTACAACTTGAATGGGAAGTCCTCCCGCATCCAGCGTACTCTCGAGACATGGCACCGTCGGATTGCCATCTGTTCCGGTCGATGCACTTACGGATACACACTTTCCCAGTTACAAAGAAGTGCAAAAATGGGTGGATGAATGGATCGTCTCGAAAGACATCGCGTTCTGCCGTCGTGGGATTGTCTTGTTGCTGGAGAGATGGAAGAAAGTAATAGAAAATAGAGAAAATTACATTCATTAAGTATTCATTCATCTTCCCTTCAACAAATCAATTTTGGAGACGAAAAAGCGGCAGGAATTAAGATTACCATCTAATATATGATAATTATGATGACCTAAAAAATCTATATGCTGATTACATTCTATCTTGTAAAATAGCTCTAAAATTCTGGACGGGAAAATTGCAACAAATTATTACGTGTTTTAATGCGAATTTATGCAGTACTTCGATAAATCACGCAAAAAAAGAAAATACTAGGAACATTTAAATTTTTTAAAATATCGTAAAAATACGTAAAAATTAGTAATAATTAATATGTCTTTACTAGAAATTTTTACAGAGTGGACGTAATTTTTCTTAGTTCTCTGGTAAAACTACGTCTTTCTGTGCATTTCAAAGAAATTTGCATATCGTGACTGAAAAAATCTACAAACAATTACGTGATTTTACTACTAATTCTATAGTAAAATAGGAAATATTACAAAATATTAAGAGATACTATGAAAAATGTAAAAAATGTAAATGTAAATGAAACTATGTAAAAAAATTACAACTTTTGAGAATATACAACGAATTTATGCAACCAAGACGTAATTAATCACACATTTTCATTAAAATTATAATTTATAAATGTTGCAATAAGACGTATTATAGTCTCGCGTAAGAAATTTCTACAACTTTTGAGAATATGCAATGAATTTCTACAAGCAAGATGTAGTTAATCGTACAATGGTGTTAAAATTATAATTTTACAATTAATGTTGTAACGTATCTAGATACATGTATCTTTTTGAAGTATCTAGATACTTTTTGTGTATCTATCAGGATCTTGAATAAGTTCTCGCTGTTTTCCAACATATGGCGTTACCAGAACTGCGTACGTGCGTGTAGTTTAAGATGGTAACGCATCTATAAGGAAATACTATAAGCAAGCTTGAAATTCAGTGCATATCATTTCGCCGATGTGTAAACAACTTTCTTTTTCATAGTGTTAAACATGACGAGTTTCGTGCCAAAAAAAGAGTATTTGCGGGGAATTTTATTGCACTACTTTATTAAAAAAAAATCTGCAGCTGAAGCACACAGAATTCTTGTTGAGACTTACGGCGACCATGCTCTGTCGGAAACAACATGCAGAGATTGGTTTAGACACTTCAAAAATAATGATTTTGATGTTGAAGATAAAGAACGCTCTGGCGTACCGGAAAAGTTTGAAGACGAAGAATTGGAGGCATTACTTCATGAAGACTCATGTTAGATGCTAGCTGAACTTGCAGAATCATTAGAAGTTGATCACACAACAGTTTCGAAACGTTTGAAAGTATTAGGAATTATTCAAAAGCAAAAACATTGGGTGGCGTACAAGTTAAAGCCAAGAGACGTCGAACGGCGTCTTTTCACGTATGAACAGCTGCTTCAATCCTTATAGAAATATCATACTAAGAATCATTGATAATTACTTATTATCCAGTATTCTTAATACTGAAAATAAGTAATTATCAATGATTCTTAGTATGATATTTCTATAAGGGAACGGCAAAAAAGGAAATGTTTTTTGCATTGTATCGGGACTGGCGATGAAAAGTGGATACACTACGATAATCCTAAGCGTAGAAGATCGTGGGGTAAGCCGGCCATGCATCAACATCGTCGGCAAAACCGAATATCTATGGTTCGAAGCTTCTGCTCTGCATTTGGTGGAATCAGCTAGGTGTAATTTATTTATTCAGTGAGCTGCTCAAACCGAACAAAACCGTCACGGGAGATCGCTATCGACTATAATTGATGCGTTTGAGCCGAGCATTGAAACAAAAACGGCCACTATACGAGCAGAGACACGACAAAGTGATTTTTTCAAAGTGACAACGTTCGGCCACATGTTGCACAACCGGTGAAAACCTACTTGGAAACGCTTAAATGGGAAGCT
>NW_022639771.1:72673-76354 GCF_010583005.1 Odontomachus brunneus | reverse complement strand
ACGGGAGATCGCTATCGACTATAATTGATGCGTTTGAGCCGAGCATTGAAACAAAAACGGCCACTATACGAGCAGAGACACGACAAAGTGATTTTTTCAAAGTGACAACGTTCGGCCACATGTTGCACAACCGGTGAAAACCTACTTGGAAACGCTTAAATGGGAAGCTCTACCCCACCCGCCGTATTCACCAGACATTGCCCCTTCCGATTATCACTTGTTCCGATCGATGGCACATAGCCTGGCTGAGCAGCACTACCATTCTTATGAAGGTGCCAAAAAATGGATCGACTCTTGGATAGCGTCAAAAGACGTGTCGTTTTTCTGACGTGGAATTCAAATGCTACCAGAAAGATGGAAAAAAGTAGTGGCTAGCGATGGACAATACTTTCAGTGACATGTTTTTTACAACTTTTTTTAAATAAAGCATTAATTTTCACGAAAAATCAGCGAGAACTTATTCAAGGTCCTAATATATCTATATCTAGTTACATTTTTCATTTTAAAATCTGTATTTGTATCTAGTTACATTTTATTTCATCTGTATCTAGTTACATTTTTTTTTATTTGTATCTAAATTTATCATTTTAGATACAGATACGAAATGAAATAGAATTTGGTGATTTTATATATAATTGTTATTTTTTCACAAGAGACAAAATTATCTCCATGGTGTAAGAATATAAGATAATGCATTCCGGTGGATGCGCAATAACTATCAATCAGAAAGTTACCACAAATGCGAAAAACTCAATGGCTCTGATCAAACGTAACGTTAACATAGTATATTTTATGATAACTTTCTAATTAGTTTTACTCCTACCTCCATGATGCGCAATAAAACACCTTGACCGCGTCCCGTTTCACATATATGCGCGCATTTATCTACAGTTCACTTCACGTTTACTGTAGGGAATGCGGTTCGTATGTACTTGACCGGAAAAAAACTCCAATTGGAAAATTATTCTTTTAAATCATTTGTATTTCGTATGAAGAGTTTTGAAGTGCAATTGAAAAGATTTGTGAGTCATTTTATTACTTGTAATTAATTGTTCTTTTTTGGACCATGTATTTAGCCAGAAATAATGACCAGAGGTAAATTAAACAAAGGTTCGGTATGGTATCGTTTGTATTTCGTATAAAGAGTTATAAAGTATCATTAAAAATGTTTGTGAGTCATCTGGATAATTTTAATTAAATATTGAAAAATCATGTATTTGGCCGAAATATCGATCTCAAGCGCTGCTGTGGAAGTACCGTCAGGCACGATCAGTGTACTATCTAGTATTTCAATATTTCTCTGGTTCTTTTTCGGGTAATTATGTACAATAAGGCCTTTTTCGAATTTTGATATCTTTTTGCAGCTCTTTTGGTAAAAATATTTATTTTGTCTCCAATATTGATAATTAATCGGGGAAATCCGAAAAATATGCAAGTTATATATTGTTTTAACTTTTTTAAAATTTTTTTTCACTTGTCGAACGTTGCTGCTTTCCCATAATTTAAACAAGTTACTGATCTTTTAATCACATTATGTAACTGCAATTTCGAACGACGAGCGGGGGCTACGCCCCCCGCACCTCCACTCAAAACTAACCTAACTAAACCTAGCACATTAGCCGTTAGTCATTGTTTATTAAAGTGTTCAACTTTTTTTCTTAATAATTCGGCTTAATAAATCGGCTGGCGGCTGATGGATATTCCCTGGGCGCCTTTCGGGGATGGATGGATGTCCAGTACTCTGTTTTTGTTTTGGGTGAAAGACCGCTCCCATGGGCTTGCCGGTAGTGAAGTCTGTACTCCTCTTTTTGTTTAGAAGGAAAGACCGCTCCTCCATCCGGGGGCCATTCCGGGAGTTGAAGTCGGTGCAGTTGGGCGCACGTATGGGGACTTAATTGGCCATTATTGTTCCATACCCTTGGTGGCTGTCCGGTGGGGTAAGCCGGGCGCCGTCTAGCCTGGGTTCGTGAAAAAGCGGCCTTCGGATTATGGTGCGCGTCCTTACCTAGGGTGACGAAAAACCTATTGCATCTTGTGGCCCTGGCCCTTTCCAGAGACCTTGTAGATTTATGCACACTTACCTACATGCACTACACTCACATATATATACCTCACACAATTGTACTGACACTCACACACTATTTACACAACACACAGAGACCCTGGCACGCACACACACATAGTAACGCAATACAATACATCAACAACAGTAACACACACTACACTACATTACATTTCATAGAGTTGGCTGCCTGAAAGCCGCTTCTCGGCTTCTCTATGTTTAAATAGGAATCTATTTACCAGTGGGGAAGTGGCCTTACCGAGGTAGGGCTCACATGATGGGCAAACCACTTATAAATACTCTGCCACCATGATGAATCTGGACTCTAACACAAAAACCCCTGCACCGTCCCAAGGGGGGGTATATCCTGGGGACGAAAACAAAGAGGAGAAAGAGATGAAATTAGAAGTCATTAGTAAAGACAACACAAGTGACATGGCAGCTACAAGTGCTGAACAAATAGTAGTAGAATTGAAAGAAGATAGCATGATTGAATCATCAAGGAAAAAGGATAGTGTGATTGAATCATCAAGGAAAGAGGATAGTGTGATTGAATCATCAAGGAAAGAGGATGAGGAAAAGCTGTCAATGGATGGGAACACGTGTAAGGAGACATGCGAAATAGAAGAAAAGACACTAGAAGATACTGGAAAGATGGAAGTTAGTCGGAACGATAAGGATGAGGACAATAATGTAGAACAGATGGATGTAGAAGTGGGAAACATTATAGACGAGACGAAAACTCTAACCCCCAATAGGAAGCGCAATCGAGAACAATTTGAAAGAGATATTAATATAAGCGGAAGAAAAGCTAGAAAAGGCAATGAAACTAAAGAAGTGAATAAAAATAAAGAAAAAGATAAAGATGATAACGTAATAGGTGGACATAAGAGACCAGTAAGAGGAAGAAGGAAACCAATGGTGAGTGAAGATTTAGAAGAACAGAAACAAGATATAGAGGCAGTAAAAAGAGAAGATAGTGTACCATTAATAAAGAAGGAGACAAGAGGAAACACTAAAAGGAAGGGAATGTCTCAGGCAGAGAAACGAGAAGGCAGAAAAAAGAAAAAGAAAAGGACAAAGACAAAGATGAGACCAAAGAAAAAGGAAGCTCAGGAAGTAAGAAAAAGAGCACGGTAGGAAGAACGAAAAGGACGACTGACAAAAGGAATAGCGACACGGAAGAAGACACGCCGATAAACGATTGGAGTGGAGTATCCCAAACCAAGTATGAGAATATGCCAGCGTCATCTCTAGGAGAGGCATTATTAGAATGGACCAGAGAGACGGAATTGCTTAGACAAAAATGCACTAACATACAAGGTAGGATAAACGGACATATTAAGAAGAACTTGGCTAAAATATTGGACGGCATACCCTCACTAGTAGCCAAGGCAATGGCAGCAGGGGATCCATCATATCTGAGAATGAGAAATAAAGAGTTGAATGCTAGAGTCCAGGAGCTTTCACGTGATAATGAAAGATTGGTTGCTAACCTGAAACGTATCAGTCCGAGAGCAGCATCTCCATCAAGGAAGAGCAAAGTGGAGAAGCTTGTAGTCACACCAGATTTCAGTTGGGTTACAGGGATTCCCCTCCCCCCCCCCCCCCCCCCCCCC
>NW_022639771.1:68890-72645 GCF_010583005.1 Odontomachus brunneus | reverse complement strand
CCCCCCCGAGTCAAGAAAGCGAGAAAGTATCACTAGAAGAGGAGAATAAACTAAGAGGGTTAGAACAGAAGCAGGAACCATTTTCACAAAAAATTGAACGAGTAAGGAAAGAACCTGTTAGTAAACCGGAAGCTAAACGGATAAACTGATTTGGAAAATTTGGAATTAGGAAAAGAAAGGAGGATAAGTCAACAAATCGATGTTTTAATTAAAGAGAGAAGAGGAAGGAAACGGAAAAAAGTTACGCTTCAGCAATTATAGGAATATAGAGAAAAGATAAACCGAAAATAATTTCGAATATAATGGTTGCTCCTCCCAGGAGACCCTTAGAGAAGGCAGAGAAAGATACATCATTGTTAGACACCCCCAATCCGACAGAAGAGAAAGAATGGCAAATGGTTAAAAAAGGGAGAAGTAAATCTAGGGACAAAAATGATACTAGAAATACACCTAATTCTAAAACAATAAAGAATACATACACGAATATGACCAGTAAAAATAAAATAATACGGACTGCGAATAAGAATAAAATTACAAGAAAGTCTCCTAAATCGGAAGCAATAACTATTACTTTCAAAGGTATTGATGAGTTTTCCTACACAGATGCGTTAAAAAAGGCCAGGGATAGAATAAACTTAGACACGATAGAAATCAAAATGCCAAGGATAAGGAAAGCTCTCAATGGCGGCCTGCTAATTGAAGTTACAGGGGAACAAAGTGGGAGCGGTGCACTTGGACACGGTGCATTTGGACACAGCCAATCACAGCACCGTGTGATTAGAGACATTTGTAGGGTCCCTTGGAACAGCGACTTGTGATTGAACTGTGTCCAATTGCCCCGTGTCCAACTGATATACACCCAACAAAGTAAAAATAAGGCGGACAGACTTGCCAAAGAATTAAAGGAGGTATTGAAAGATGAAGCAATAATTTCCCGACCAGTTAAGAAGGGGGAACTAAAAATTATGGGGTTGAATGACTCGGTTACCACGAGCGAGATAGCAGAAATTTTAACCCAACATGGTGAATGTGACTATGATGACGTCCGAGTCAGCCCGATAAGACCGATGAGGTCAGGGTTAGGTATCACATGGGTAGAGTTGCCTATAACCGCGGTTATTAAAATAGTAGGACTAGATAGATTGCGCATTGGATGGTCTATTGTTAGAGTAGAAATGTTAGGTACTAGGTCAATGCAATGCTTCAAGTGTTGGGAATACGGACACATCCGATTTGCATGTAAGAGTAACACGGATAGAAAGGGTACATGCTACAAATGTAGCAAAAGTGGACACTTGGCACGGAACTGTGTGAACTCGCTATGTTGCATTATTTGTAAGGAAAAAGGACAAAGAGATAATCACCGAATAGGAGGACCGTACTGCAGTCAGGTGAAAATTGCGACCGCGGCGAAGCAAGAACCAGTTCGGAGGCTGGAAATAAACTCAGATCACGATGTTTAAATGCCTGCAATTAAATTTGAACAGGAGTAACGATGCACAGGATCTGTTCCTACAGTCTATGGCTACTAGGGGAATCGCGCTGGGATTGGTCTCAGAACCGAACTATGTGCCGCGATCTCCATATTGGCTGTGTGATAAGACTGGCCTGGCAGCGATAGTGTGGAATAAAAGGTTAGCTTACCCATGTGTACTACTACATAGAGGAAAAGGGATAGTAGTAGCCCAAAGTGGAAATATCGTCATAATGTCGGTATACTTATCCCCAAACTTAAAAATAAGGGAATACGCTGAAGCTATGGAAGAACTATCCGAGCTGATTAGGACGTATTGTGGCCAATCCATTATACTGGCCGGAGATTTTAACGCACGAATGAGAGTATGGGGCTGTACCACGGAGTCTGGATCGGGTCCGTACCTTTGGGAAGCCATGTCAGCATTAGATATGCGACTTATGAATGATGTTCGGTCTTATACGTGTATACGCCTGCAAAGAACGTCGACGGTGGATCTTACATGGATCACGCCAGACCTAGTAGGGCGAATAAGAGATTGGAAAGTGCTCGCAGAGGAACTAGAAACAATGTCTGATCATCTGTGTATACAGTTTAGTGTATTTACACGTAGACCCAACAACTACAATGTTAAAAATAGCACGAAAAGTTACTCCAGTTGGGCGACACACAAATTTGATAGTGATAAGTTTAAAGCCGCGATTACAGTTGGCTTATGGAACCCTGGTATAACTATGGATGCTACGATTGGGGAAGCAGTGGACGTCATGAACCGGATAGTGACCAATGTCTGTGATACTGCTGCTCCTAGGGTGAGAGTTAAAAACAGGAACAGAGAAGTCTATTGGTGGAAGCCTGAACTAGCCAAACTAAGAGATAATTGTAATAGAGCCAGGAGACAGTATATACGGCTAAAAGAACGCAATCGAAACGAAAGCAGAAAGAAAAAGGCATGGATAACGTACATGAAAGCCAGATCTGAATTCAGACGTGAAATAAGAAAAGCCAAAAGTAGAGCATGGGAGGAATTTCTGGAAGATATTAATAGGGACCCATGGGACAAATCGTACAAGACAATTTTAGGCAAATTGAGAAGAGGCACTACATTGATCACAGAAACCATCCTAGTAAAAACTTTGAATCAAGCATTGGATGAGCTCTTCCCTGGCACCACATCATTGCACTACAATTCGGAAGTTAACGAAACACAGAGGAATGGGAAGTAGAGGTAGCGGATGTAGAGAAGGCACTAAAGGGACGAAAGGCACGTGCTACAGCCCCTGGACCGGATGGCATCAAAGTAGGATATTGGAAGCAGGCCCGGAGTTATTGGAATACGTTACATGGGTCTTCAATAGATGCCTGAAAGAGGGCATCTTCCCAATCATGTGGAAGATCGCCAGCTTAGTATTGATACCTAAACAAATAGGTGCGAATAAATACAGGCCGATCTGTTTACTAGATGATGTTGGCAAGGTTCTAGAGCGAATAATAGACGGAAGGATTAAAGAAACCTAAGAGACCTTCTAGACGGAGGACTACACAACAGACAGTATGGATTCAGAGAAGAGCATTCGACAATAGATGCCATGAGTTGTTTAAAGGAATACGTTGATACAGTACTGCAAAATTGGATGTGTGTGGTAGCAACTGGCATTGATATCAAAAATGCTTTTGGGTCCTTGCCCTAGGCTAAAATAATGGAACAGGCTCAAGAGAAGAAACTTCCGGAGTACTTGATAAAAATTCTTCATGATTACCTCTCTGAAAGATTTATTAGTTATGAAAATTCGGAAGGAAACCAAATACAAAGACAGATATTTGCAGGCGTTCCGCAGGGATCTGTATTAGGACCTACCCTGTGGAACATAACGTACGATTACGTACTGAGGGCCCAAATAAGACCGGACTGCAGAATAATTTGCTACGCGAATGACATCATTATTTTGGCGAGGTAGGACACCGAGAGCTGCTGCAAACATGAATGAGTTGTGCACAGCGACGGCGATATCCAGAATAGAGCAACTAGGACTAAAATAAGCCAACAATAAAACGGAGGCCATCCTGTTTGAAAAGAAAAAAGGTAGGATGCCGCGAGTGGCATTCAGTTGGACACAGTACAATTGGACACGTTGCAAATGGACACGGTGCAAATGGACACGGCACTTGACACACGGTTCAATTGGACACGGTGCGTTTGGACACGAAACTTTTGGGCACCGTTGTTTTTGGATACGAAAGAAAATGCACGACGTTCAGTTACACACCGTTCATTTAGACA
>NW_022639771.1:68389-68880 GCF_010583005.1 Odontomachus brunneus | reverse complement strand
TTGGACACCGTTCATTTGGACACCGTTCACTTGGACACCGTTCAGTTGCCCACTGTTCACTTGGACACAGAACGATGCGTGATGTTCATTTGTACACCGTTCACTTGGACATCGTGGAATTGCTTCTCTGTTCACTTGGACACAGAAGGATGCACACAGTTCACTTGGACACCGTTTATTTGGACACTGTTCACTTGGACACCGTTCATTTGGACACCGTTCAATCGCCCACTGTTCACTTGGACACAGAAGGATGCGCACTGTTCATTTGGACACCGTTCACTTGGACATCGTTCAGTTGCTTGCTGTTTATTTGGACACAGAATGATGTGCACCGTTTATTTTATCATCATTTAATTATGTATCGTTTGTTTATGCAATGGATATGCAACTGATGAGAAATAAAAAATAGTTTTGTAGAAAATATTTGTGTTTTTATTTCGTTTTTATCACATCCAACCACAACGCCATATGCCTAGAGATATTCTAGA
>NW_022639771.1:67932-68168 GCF_010583005.1 Odontomachus brunneus | reverse complement strand
AGGGCGTATTAGGTTAGAAAATCTGTTATACCATCTATTTCTAGCTATGTAACTGGGGGGCTTCGCCCTCCAGACCCCCCTATCACAAGGGGTGGGGGCTGTAGTCTTTTGTGAGAAATTCACTTTTTAGCATAAGTACAAGAGACTATAGCCCCCATCCCCCGTGATAAGGGGGTCTGGGAGACGAAGCCTCCCAGTTACATAACTAGAGATAAATGATATGATAGATTTTCTAA
>NW_022639771.1:63142-67922 GCF_010583005.1 Odontomachus brunneus | reverse complement strand
TCTGACAAAATCGTCGCTCTTTTTTCTGCGAAGCGAGATATTAATAAACAAAGTTGAGGGCGTATTAGGTTAGAAAATCTGTCATACCATCTATTTCTAGCTATGTAACTGGGGGGCTTCGCCCCCCAGACCCCCCTATCACGGGGGGTGGAGGCTGTAGTCTTTTGTGAGAAATTCACTTTTTAGCTTAAGCACAAAAGACTATAGCCCCCACCCCCCGTGATAAAGGGGTCTGGGAGACGAAGCCTCCCAGTTACATAACTAGAGATAAATGATATGATAGATTTTCTAACCTAACACGCCCTCAACTTTGTCTATTAATATCTCTCTTCGCAGTAGAGAGCGACAATTTTGTCATAGGAAAAAGTTGTTTGGCATACAAAAACGCGTCGATTGAGTCTATTTTCATCGAAATCGAAGGTGTTGCCGCTAAACTAAATAATTATCAAAACCACAATTTGCACTCTACATCACAAATAGTAGTACGAAAATCGGAGTGAGTCCCAGATGCGTACATTGCAAACGGACACATCCAATCATATGTCGTTGTTTATAGAGTCTCTAGAATATCTCTAGGCATATGGCGTTGTGGTTGGATGTGATAAAAACGAAATAAAAACACAAATATTTTCTACAAAACTATTTTTTATTTCTCATCAGTTGCATATCCATTGCATAAACAAACGATACATAATTAAATGATGATAAAATAAACGGTGCACATCATTCTGTGTCCAAATAAACAGCAGGCAACTGGACGATGTCCAAGTGAACGGTGTCCAAATGAACAGTGCGCATCCTTCTGTGTCCAAGTGAACAGTGGGCGATTGAACAGTGTCCAAATGAACGGTGTCCAAGTGAACAGTGCGCACCCTTCTGTGTCCAAGTGAACAGACAAGCAATTCCACGGTGTCCAAGTGAACGGTGTACAAATGAACAGCACGCATCGTTCTGTGTCCAAGTGAACAGTGGGCAACTGTACGGTATCCAAGTGAACGGTGTCCAAGTGAACGGTGTCCAAATGAACGGTGTCCAAGTGAACGATGTCCAAGTGAACAGTGAGCATCCTTCTGTGTCCAAGTGAACAGTGGGCACTTGAACTGTGTCCAACTGAACTGTGTCCAAGTGAACGGTGTCCAACTGAACGGTGTCCAAATGAACGGTGTGTAACTGAACGACGTGGATTTTCTTTCGTGTCCAATAACAACGGTGCCCAAAAGTTTCGTGTCCAAACGCACTGTGTCCAATTGAACTGTGTGTCAAATGCCGTGTCCATTTACAACGTGTCCATTTGCAACGTGTCCAATTGTACTGTGTCCAAGTGCACCGCTCCCGGATACCGCAGATTGAAGTACTAGTGGAGGGCATGGCCGTTGAAGTCACAGACAGACAAAAGTACTTTGGAGTTATATTCGACAGGAAACTATCTTTCAAACCGCACATTGAGTATGTTGCGAATAAGGCCAACAAAGTCCTGAGACCATTGTGGAAACTAATGCCTAATTTGAAAGGTCCGTGTGAACTAAAGAGAAGGGTCTATATCGGAATGATACATTCAGTAATGCTCTATGCTGCTCCTATATGGAGCAAACAAATAGAAGATAGGACGACATATAGAAACCTGTTGTTAGGGATACAAAGAGGCATGGCGTTGAGAGTTATAAGTGGTTGTAACGGCCTTGCGTTACGTACGGGATAGTCTTAGTCGGTGTGGTCCGGGTTTCGTTTGTGAAATGAAAAGCAGTGGTGTAGGTTATGACAACGTGGAACTATATTCTAATTTCAAAGTTATGTACAATTATTTACATGCGACGTTACGCCGTTGGCGCGTGGTCGCGTTTTTGCTCTCGTCAGGAGCCGATGTTGTCGTCTCGCGATCAGCTGCGAGCGTCGAGGCACGCGAGCGTCCGGCGGGACGCGGTCGGGAATGTTTCCTGATATGCTATTGTTCGTTGTTTGGAGTTCGTTGCCTCGTCGGCTTTAAGCTGTTTATTTACCCCGGTTTTAACCTGGCTGGTTTAAAGGCGCTCGTCGTCACCGGTTTCTTACGCCCTGTACGCGTTCGCAATCGTAGGTGTTAGCGGCGTGGCGTGAGGAGGAAAAGGATGTCGACGTCGCGTATCCACTTTGGTCGACGGAGCAGTGTATGGAGAGGAAGCCGACGTCGCGTATCCACTTCGGTCGGCAGAGCGGTGTCGGAGAAAGGATGTCGACGTCGCGAATCCACTTCGGTCGACGGAGCGGTGTATGAATAGGAAGCCGACGTTGCGTATCCACTTCGGTCGGCAGAGTGGTATCGGAGAAAGGATGTCGACGTCGCGTATCCACTTCGGTCGACGGAATGTCTAGGATCTCTAGGAATTTCGAGTTCTGGTCGGTCGTGCGCCTGAGAGGAACTCTCCGATCAATCTCTCTCGATATCGTTTTGTAACGGCCTTTTATATTAAATTATAACAAACAGTGAGGTTTTGTTGACCTTGCGGTTATCCCGCGCGCGGTTGTTCGGCGTTTCTTTGTTACTATTGTTAATGTTATTCCGATTGTCGTGACGATTTCCTGGATCGTTACATCCCCCCCCCCCCTTTGTAGTGCCTGTCCCGGGCACTACCTATATTCTACGCAAACTTAATTCTAACTTAATTTTCTATTATATGCTTATTATCTACCCTCCACCATGTTATTGTGCACTATTTTAACTTATCCTAATCGTATGTATCTATTTCACGATTTTTCGATTCCCGTCGTTTATTTCGCTCTATATGCTATCTTCAGTTCCCCCGTTGCTGTGAATTTAAATTTCCATAGCTCCCCGTTTGCATACCGTCGGTATTTGTGCGTTTTGTGCGCCGCGTAATATGGCACGTCTACTGCTCTACCTCCGGAAATTGGGATCCTGTATGTTATCCTCGCGTTTGAGCTTTGCGGGTCGTGGGCTTCTATGCGTATTCTGCTTGCTATTGGCTGAACCAAGATGATTGTTGGTCGCGTCCGGGTTTGGTCCGGTTTTTCTTGCCTGCTGCTGATCCCTTCTGGTAGTGCCTGATGTGTTTGTTGCGCGGTCATCGTGCATGGCCTAATGTGCGGTCGTCGTTTCCTTGTAGGTTGCTGTTTATTCGCTTGTTGGCCTATTAGCGCTTGTAACTTCTTCTGCGTTATTCTCGCCGTCGGTGAGGTTTTTAGGCATGCGATGGCTGGTTTTCTTTGTATTTTGATATCTGGTCTGTCTGATTGTGGTCGTTTCCCTGGCGGCAGCTTTTTGGTTGCTGTTTGGCTCTGTTTCCTCTGATCGTGTTCTGTGTTCTCCATTGTGATCAGGGAGTCCCACAGGTCCTGGGCCTCTGTTTCGTTCCAGGTCGTCAGGAGATTGTCGATTGTTCTGTCTATATCCATGACTGTCAACTGTTTTCCTGGGCTGTGATTTTGCCCCTTTTATATCGTTATCGTTTCGGCGCTCGCTTGGCGGTTTGTTTATATGTTCTCTTTGTGTGTTTAGCCCTTATTGTGTCTAGCCAGAACCGGCTCGGGTAATGCTCCCGTTGTTCGGGTAATTGTTCCTTTGCCGGTTTCTAGTTATTGAGCCACAGTTTTAACTATTCATTACATTTCATGTGTTTCTCGTTTTGACGGTTCGCTTGCTTTCGTCGTAGTGTCCTCACTAAGCTGGGCTTGCTCTTTTAATGTCCTAATTCCCTCCTTAGATCTGTTTGATTGTTCGGTTGGAGGAGAGAACGAATAATTTTGTTTGTTGTCTAATCATTGTTATCTGGTTTCAGGTCGTGTATATGTATATGTTTGTGCCATTTTTTGTTTTCGTCGATTAGATCTACTATTACTGGTGAGATGATTCTCTTTACCGTTAGCGGTCCCATATACTTTGGTGCTAATTTTGAGTTGATAGCTTTCTCTTTGTTGGACAGTGTATGTGCCCGTATCCATACGATATTTCCGATTTTCGGTTTCCAGGGCCTTCTCCTTAAGTTGTAGAATTTCTCCTGTTTTTGGAACGCCCAAGTCATATGGATTTTTACTAGTTCATACGCGTCCTTCAATTGTTCGCGAAGCTTTGTTGATGTCGTACCTGGGCTTTGTTTTCGTTCTAATTCGCACGGTCCAGCGAGTTCTCTACCGTTGTTCAAGAACGCCGGCGTATATCCTGTGCCTTCGTTTTGAGCTGTATTAAAAGCAAACTTTATTTGGCTTAAATTTTTATCCCATCTTCTGTGGTCTCTTTCCACGTATTAGGAGATCATTGTTTTTATCGTACGATTTGCTCTTTCTACGGGGTTGCATTGGGGAGTCCATACCGGTGTCCACCGGTGTTGTATTCCTAGTTCCTTGGTTATTTTCTTCATGTTCTCTGATTTGAATTGCGTCCCATTGTCCGATATTATAACATCCGGGCATCCGTGTCGGTAGACGATCTATTCTAGAAAGCATTGTGCCACTGCGCTAGCTGTTGCTTGGCGTAGAGGCTTTATCTCGATCCATTTCGAGAATTGGTCCTGCATCGTGAGGATCCACGTGTATCCCTTTTTGGACCTTGGTAGCGGTCCTATCAGGTCTAGCGAGACCTGTTCCCATGGTCTTTGTATCACCGTGGCGTGCAGCTTTCCTGCTGGTTGCATTTGTGATGCCTTGTGGGCCATGCAATTTTTGCATTTTTTTTACATATTGGCTGATGTCTCTAAACATCCCTGGCCAATAGTATAGCCGAGCTACTCGGCATATTGTTTTCGCGATCCCGAGGTGACCCGCTGATGGGTCGTCGTGATATGTCCGT
>NW_022639771.1:34571-59012 GCF_010583005.1 Odontomachus brunneus | reverse complement strand
ATGTATATGTTTGTGCCATTTTTTGTTTTCGTCGATTAGATCTACTATTACTGGTGAGATGATTCTCTTTACCGTTAGCGGTCCCATATACTTTGGTGCTAATTTTGAGTTGATAGCTTTCTCTTTGTTGGACAGTGTATGTGCCCGTATCCATACGATATTTCCGATTTTCGGTTTCCAGGGCCTTCTCCTTAAGTTGTAGAATTTCTCCTGTTTTTGGAACGCCCAAGTCATATGGATTTTTACTAGTTCATACGCGTCCTTCAATTGTTCGCGAAGCTTTGTTGATGTCGTACCTGAGCTTTGTTTTCGTTCTAATTCGCACGGTCCAGCGAGTTCTCTACCGTTGTTCAAGAACGCCGGCGTATATCCTGTGCCTTCGTTTTGAGCTGTATTAAAAGCAAACTTTATTTGGCTTAAATTTTTATCCCATCTTCTGTGGTCTCTTTCCACGTATTAGGAGATCATTGTTTTTATCGTACGATTTGCTCTTTCTACGGGGTTGCATTGGGGAGTCCATACCGGTGTCCACCGGTGTTGTATTCCTAGTTCCTTGGTTATTTTCTTCATGTTCTCTGATTTGAATTGCGTCCCATTGTCCGATATTATAACATCCGGGCATCCGTGTCGGTAGACGATCTATTCTAGAAAGCATTGTGCCACTGCGCTAGCTGTTGCTTGGCGTAGAGGCTTTATCTCGATCCATTTCGAGAATTGGTCCTGCATCGTGAGGATCCACGTGTATCCCTTTTTGGACCTTGGTAGCGGCCCTATCAGGTCTAGCGAGACCTGTTCCCATGGTCTTTGTATCACCGTGGCGTGCAGCTTTCCTGCTGGTTGCATTTGTGATGCCTTGTAGGCCATGCAATTTTTGCATTTTTTTTACATATTGGCTGATGTCTCTAAACATCCCTGGCCAATAGTATAGCCGAGCTACTCGGCATATTGTTTTCGCGATCCCGAGGTGACCCGCTGATGGGTCGTCGTGATATGTCCGTGATATCTTCAGACGTTGCTCGCGAGGTATGCATCGTTTCCATTGATTCTGGCTTGATACTTCTTTGAAGTCGAGACTGTGGAGGATATGTCTGTATAAGTTGCCGTCCCTTATCTGGTAGTCTGGTAATAGCTGAGTTTGCTCTGCAACTTGTTTTTTCTTTTGTTTGTACCATTGGCACTCCGTGTTTGATTGTAATGCGGCGATTACCGGTTGTCGGGATAGTGCGTCGGCTATTCTATTCATGCTTCCTTTTCGGTAGCGTATGTCGAATGTATACTGTTGTAATTCGAACTTCCACCTGCCTAATCGTCCTGATGGTGATTCTAGTTTTTCTAGCCATCGTAGTGATTGGTGGTCGGTTAGTACGGTGAACTTGTATCCTTCTATATAACAGCGCATTTTGCTGATTCCCCATACTACTACCAGGCACTCTAGTTCTGTTGCGCTGTAATTTTTTTCGGCATTATTGAGCGTCCGACTTGCGTATGCTATCACGCGCTCTCCTCCCTCGAGTACATGCGTGAGTACCGCTCCTAGTCCATGCGTGCTGGTGTCTGTTTGTAGGGATTCTTGGTTAAAGTCCGGGCAGGCTAATATCGGTGCGGTAATTAGTATTTGCTTTAGTGTTTGAAATGCTTTTTCTTCTTCGTCTCCCTATTTTCATTTTTCCTGTTTTCGTGTTAGATTTGTTAGTGGTACCGCTATTTTTGAAAATCCTGCAATGAAGCATCGGTACCACGATATCATGCCCAGGAATTGGCGTATTTGGCGGACGGTTGTCGGCGTTGGCCATTTGGCTACTGCGTTCGTTTTTTCAGGGTCTGTTCTTATGCCTTGCTTGTCGACTATGTGTCCCAAGTATTTTAGACTGGGTCGACAAAAATTTCTATATTTTTCTATATTTAGCCAGAGATTCGTCTTTCTTAGTTGTTCGAATACCTTACTTAGTATTGTCAAGTGTTCCTCGAAGGTTCTGGTAGCGATAATTATATCGTCCAGATATACTTGCACATTGGCTTCTAGTTCCGGTCCTATAATTAAGTTTAATAACCGTTGAAAGGTTGCTGGTGCGGCGTGTAGTCCAAATGGCAATACCTTAAATTGTTTTAGTCCTCTGCCCGGTACTGTAAAAGCGGTGACTGCGCGGCTGTCTGGTGTTAGCGGTATCTGCCAGTAGCCGTTTTTCAGGTCGAGTGTTGTGAGATATTTCGCTCCCCTAAGTTTATCCAATGTTGCCGTTATTTGCGGTAAGGGGTATGCGTCCGTTTCAGTTATTTCGTTAACCTTCCTAAAGTTGATACAGAACCTATGTTTTCCATCCTTCTTTTTTACTAAGACAATCGGTGAGCTCCATGGGCTCTGTGACGGTTCAATTATTCCTGCCTCTTCCATTTCGTTAACTTCTCTATCGATTATACTCTGCATTGCTGGATTCCTCGGCCTGTATCGTTGTTTAATTGGTTCTATTCCTGGTTTCACCCTGATTTTATGTTGTATTAATTTTGTCGGACCTTGAATTTTCTCGAATTTCTTGAATTCGTTTTGTAGGAATCGTTCCAATTGTTGTGTTTCCTTGTTTGTACGTAGTTGCATACCCTCTGATATGCATGTTTTCCTCCGACCTTTCTGCCATATTTCTTTTGTTAGCGGTAATGTTATTCGGAGTTTTGCCCATAAGTCCACTCCGATGAGCATGGGGCTTTCCAGGTTTGGTATAACGTCAAACGTATGCCAGTATCGTCTGTCATCTATCGTTACCGGTACTTTTACTTTTCCTCGAATTTTTATACTTGTGCTATTCGCCAGGCGTATTGATTTGTCTCTTTTCTGTATCGGATGTTGCCACTTGTTTGCTAACATCGCGGTTCTCTGGCTTATACATGAAATCTCGGATCAGGAGTCGATTAATGCGTTAAGCGGTGTCTTGTATATCTTTATTCTTACGTGTGGGCGCGGTGTGTATATTATTTGCGGTGTCCTTGGGACCGAGGGTTGCCCTATTGCTCCTCGGCCCGTGGCGGCGTTTCCCGGTCGTGGATGGCAGTCTTTTTTCAAAATTCCACCCCTTCCGCACTGAGAGCAAAACTTTGCTGGTTGTCTGCAAAATCGTCTTGTATGTCCTCTTTGTTTGCATCGCCAGCAGCAATCCGTGGCATTGTATACTGCTGCCGTTGTTGCAGTTTGCGATGATATGCGCGCAATTGTGCGCATACTTTTCCTCTGACGCTCAATATCCTCTATCTCTGCTGCTTGGGCCCCTAGTTCTCCTAATGTATGTATGTTCTCCCGCCTGATGCGCAGCTTTAAGTCTGGCGACATGTTTTCGTATGTTTGCTCTATCTGATCTCTTCTTGAAAATCCACCTGCTCTTCTCATGAGCGTCGCCAGTTGTGGCGTAATGCCTAAATGGTTCGTTTGCTTGCTGCAGTCGTTTCTGTACTTCTATTTTTAATTGGTTCTTGTATCTATATGGGAAATACTGTTCCCGAAATGCGTTCGTGAAGTCATTCCACTCTTTCCACGCCTTCTTGTTGTTCCTGTACCAATGTAAGGTACTCCCGCGCAGTAATTCCGGTAAGCCCTGCAGCATTTGTTCGTCGGTATATTGGTAACTACTTTGCAATTCTTCAATTCGCTCCAGGAAAGAAATTTGATCTTTTCCGTCGAATTGACATCCTCATTTACGCATTTGGTTAATTGTTTTTGCGACCGTCGCAGGATCGCTTCTATATGATACTTCTGTCTCTTGGTTCGTCCCTTCGTCTTCCGTTCTATTTGTGAAACGTTGCGGGTTATTGGAGACATATTTACTTAATCTGTTTCTTAATTCATCTAAGGTGCCTTCCGTGGGCAGTCCTAGTTCCGCCATTTTTTGAATTATCTGGTCTTTTGCCAGTATATAGATCCACTGCTTCATCATTTTTTTTCTTTTTATATCTGTTCGGGCGCCAATTTGTAACGGCCTTGCGTTACGTGCGGGATAGTCTTAGTCGATGTGGTCCGGGTTTCGTTTGTGAAATGAAAAGCAGTGGTGTAGGTTATGACAACGTGGAACTATATTCTAATTTCTATGTACAATTATTTACATGCGACGTTACGCCGTTGGCGCGTGGTCGCGTTTTTGTTCTCGTCAGGAGCCGATGTTGTCGTCTCGCGATCAGCTGCGAGCGTCGAGGCACGCGAGCGTCCGGCGGGACGCGGTCGGGAATGTTTCCTGATATGCTATTGTTCGTTGTTTGGAGTTCGTTGCCTCGTCGGCTTTAAGCTGTTTATTTACCCCGGTTTTAACCTGGCTGGTTTAAAGGCGCTCGTCGTCACCGGTCTCTTACGCCCTGTACGCGTTCGCGATCGTAGGTGTTAGCGGCGTGACGTGAGGAGGAAAAGGATGTCGACGTCGCGTATCCACTTTGGTCGACGGAGCAATGTATGGAGAGGAAGCCGACGTCGTGTATCCACTTCGGTCGGCAGAGCGGTGTATGGATAGGAAGCCGACGTCGCGAATCCACTTCGGTCGGCAGAGCGGTATCGGAGAAAGGATGTCGACGTCGCGTATCAACTTTGGTCGACGGAGCGGTGTATGGATAGGATGCCAACGTCGCGTATCCACTTCGGTCGGCAGAGCGGTATCGGAAAAAGGATGTCGACGTCGCGTATCCATTTTGGTCGACGGAGCGGTGTATGGATAGGAAGCCGACGTCACGTATCCACTTCAGTCGGCAGAGCGGTATCGGAGAAAAGATGTCGACGTCGCGTATCGATTTTGGTCGACGGAGCGGTGTATGGATAGGAAGCCGACGTCGCGTATCCACTTCGGTCGGCAGAGCGGTATCGGAGAAAGGATGTCGACGTCGCGTATCAACTTTGGTCGACGGAGCGGTGTATGGATAGGATGCCAACGTCGCGTATCCACTTCGGTCGGCAGAGCGGTATCGGAAAAAGGATGTCGACGTCGCGTATCCATTTTGGTCGACGGAGCGGTGTATGGATAGGAAGCCGACGTCACGTATCCACTTCAGTCGGCAGAGCGGTATCGGAGAAAAGATGTCGACGTCGCGTATCGATTTTGGTCGACGGAGCGGTGTATGGATAGGAAGCCGACGTCGCGTATCCACTTCGGTCGGCAGAGCGGTATCGGAGAAAGGATGTCGACGTCGCGTATCCATTTTGGTCGACGGAATGTCTAGGATCTCTAGGAATTTCGAGTTCTGGTCGGTCGTGCGCCTGAGAGGAGCTCTCCCATCAATCTCTCTCGATATCGTTTTGTAACGGCCTTTTATACTAAATTATAATAAACAGTGAGGCTGTTTGTTGACCTTGCGGTTATCCCATGCGCGGTTGTTCGGCGTTTCCTTGTTACTATTGTTAATGTTATTCCGATTGTCGTGATGATTTCCTGGATCGTTACATGGTTACCGCACGCTATCGTATAAGGCCTCAATGATGTTGGCAAGAATAAAATTACTGTCTGCCTATACAATTATTGTCTGCCAGACAAAGAAGAATTTATGAAAGACTGAATATAAGAAAAGAGTTAAGCAATACAAACCCGGAAAGTAGACGAGATATATGGCAAGCGACAAACATAATTACGAACAGATAGTGGAAGAACCTAATGTCATCAATGGAAATAGGGGGAGGCCTAAGAGTAAGGGAAGCTATACTCCCAGTGTTCGACAAGTGGATCCAAAGGAAAAAAGGAGCATTGAACTATCACCTAACACAAATAATAAGACATGGATCGATCGATCGATAGATGGATCGATCCCTCACTCACTCACTCACTCACTCACTCTCCCTTCCATTCTCGTCTCGCACTCACGGAAATCGGTAACGATCACGTCGGTATCGTCCATCCATCGGGACGGTCGCGGCTAGACTGTTGGATCGGCCGCTTTTCGAGGACCTCAATTCCTAGGAGATCCCCCTTCGTTACTCCTCTCTGCGTCCAAACTCCCTCGGCTTTGCCAATTGGCGGTTGACAGCTTTCGGTAGATTTGTCTCGACACACTTTCGCCGTCGATGCTGGACTCGCGGCCTTGATTGGTACGCACCATTTCTTATAACCGATATCCTCGTGCCAGTATTGTTTTCCCGGTTTTCCGCTGTGTTCGCAAAGCGTCGGCTGAAAAATAAATACAGCTAACGGTATCGAGTCTTAATTCGGCAGCTATGTTCCCGTATTAGCGAATATTCTGAAAGATAGATGTGACGATCCAGAGAAATAACGGATCGTCACGAAAATCATTTGAAACATTATTTACGTTAAAAATAAATTAACACCGGACAACCGTGCGCCGAACAACCGCAATGTCAACAAACAGCTTCGATGTTTGTTAAAAACAGATATAAAAGCTGACACGAAAACGATATCGAGAGAGATTGATCGGAGAGCTCCTCTGAGACGCTCCAACGACCAGAGCTCGAAACCTCCCAGAGATCCTATACCGTCCCGTCGACCGAAGTGGATACGCGACGTCGGCATCCTACCAATACACTGTCCCGTCAACCAAAGTGAATACGCGACGTCGACATCATTTTCCTGAACCGCCCTGCCGACCGAAATGGATACGCAACGTCGGCATCCTCGCCGCACACTGTTTCGTCGACCGAAGTGGATACGCGACGTCGACATCCCTTCCCGATACCGTCCCGCCGACTGAAGTGGATACGCGACGTCGACATCATTTTCCTGAACCGCCCTGCCGACCGAAGTGGATACGCAACGTCGGCATCCCTTCCCGATACCGTTCCGCCGACCGAAGTGGATTCGCGACTTCGGCATTCTACCAATACACCGTCTCGTCGACTGAAGTGGATACGCAACGTCGACATCCTCGTCTTGAACCGTTCTGCCGACCGAAGTGGATACGCGATGTCGGCATCCTACCAATACACCGTCTCGTCGACCGAAGTGGATACGCGACGTCGACATCCTCGTCCTGAACCGTTCTGCCAACCGGAGTGGATACGCGACATCGGCATCCTATCCACAAACCGTCCCGTCGGCTGAAGTGGATACGCGACGTCGACACTCTTTTCCTTACACCACGCCGCTAGTGCATAATGTCGCGAACACTTACAAGTCACGAGATATCCCGTGACAAAGATCTCCGCGAAACCGGTCCGATTAAAAGCCGGTGTCAACAATAAGCTTAAAGTCTCCGAGTGAACGAACTCATACGACGGGCGACAGAACATCGGGAAACAATACCGGCCGCGTCCCGCCGGACGCTCGCGCGCCTAGACGCTCGCAGCTGATCCCGCGACGACAACATCGGCTCCCGACAAAAACAAAAACGCGACCACGCGCCAACGGCGTAACTTCGCATGTATATATTTGTAAATAGCTCTGAGATTAGAATATAGTTCCATGTTTATTATTCACTACACCACTGCTTTTCATTTACCGAGCAAAACCTTGAACCGCACCGACTAAAACTATCCCGCACGTAACGCCAGGTCGTTACATAGAATATTCAGGAACTCAGAGCAATCGGAATATGGGAGAATAGTACAACGCTAAGTAATGCGAGAGCGATCACCTGAGCGAGAGCGATGAGCGATGAACTGGCGGCCGCTACTCCTCCGTCCCACATCATCCTCCGATTCCGCTGGTCCTGGTAGCCAGCAAGGGAAACACAAAATCTGGGACGCGAGGACCCACGCATCTGCTTCACTTGCATGAAATAACTTCTAAAATCTTGTCCTAAGGACTTACACAAAACGATACGTCGGAATGCGATAAGTGGAAATATACGCAAAAGCTCTTCCGGGACGCGATACGCGAAAAACAGTTATGAAATCGGGTGCCGTCATGTCCGCGTCTGCGGAGTACTTTCTTGTGAGTGGCGACCAGTCGGACCACAATATATCTGTGGTCCGACAGCATTTCCGCTTCGATCGCCACCCTCCAATCCTGTACCATATGCACCACGGCAGAAAATTAACCATAACGTATCCTAACCTGTTTATTGAAATATTTTAAACCGTACACGTATATGCGCAATTTTATATTTTTACATATAATTGATCAATAAAAAACAATATAACAATATAAATGCGAAGGAGTATTGCTTGCTATATTTTTTGCACATAGTATATACATGTATATGCCGTAGCCACTTGCGCAAGCAAAACTAATTTAGATATTAATAAGTATATGTGTTAAATATGGGTTCGATTAACCGTATAGTTTCCGAGAAATTATCGCTTATAATGTATTCTTTTTCTTGATATCTTACATGACGCTGACGTGCGGTGAGATAGGCAGGGGTCTCCCGCCGATAAATAAGGCGGAAGACCAGGGAAGGAACAATCGTCTTTCCCTAGTCTAAGGAAGTGAGGACGAAAACGGCCCCTAATGGCCGAGGGCGTCCTGAAGGTATGCAAAAGCGATCCCGAGACGTCCTCAACTATGGCCTCTGCCGAGGGTCTCAGTAGGGGTTTTAGTGGGTAGGACCCTCCGCCCCGTTTTGAGGAGGCGAAGAGTCCCACACTATCCAGGAAAGTTCCAGCTCTCCCGGGGTGAACGTAAAGCATTTCCCCTGCCTTATTAAAAAAAATAATTAATTCTCTGGGGAGGAGTTGCGGAGGGAGGGACAGAGCCCCTTCCTCGCGCATATACGTGTACTTGTGCGTATTTATATGTTCATATTAATTTATGCAGAATCGCAAAACTATATATGGCATTAATGAAACTTTTCTTGTTAATAACTTTTTAAAAAACGAGTGATGGCTAAAACCTTTTGAAGGTTACTCAAGAGGATGATCTATACAACATATGTCAAGATCAAGGTCATAGGAACTGGGTCCCCTATTCGGTATATTCACCACTCTTTTTTTTTTGCCTGGCAAGCAAAGAAGTTGCGATAGACAAACGATTCAAAATGGCATTTTTTGACAACTTATGTGATACCCCTAGTAAAAAAAATTTATAGAGAACGATAGAATAAAAATAACCTTATTCTATTGTTTTGAATATGGATGTTGGTTCGTGAATTTACAAAATGTAAATAGTATTCTATCGTATACAATAGAATACAAAATCGGGTATAACCAGATAAAATACGATAGGATTCATATCTGAACTTGCGAGCGAGAACGATACAGCTTAGAGAAAACGATTCAAATCGATAGCGCTATCAATTTGAATCGTTTTCATTAAGCTATATTGTTCTCGATTGCAAGTTCAGATGAATCCTATCGTATTTTATCGTATTTTATCTGGTTATACACGATTTTGTATTCTATAGGAAACTAACGATAGAAATTCTATCACTATCTATTGTATTTTATTGCATACGATAGAATACTACTCACATTTTGTAAATTCACAAATCAAAATCCATATTCAAAACAATAGAATATGGTTATTTTTATTCTATCGTTCTCTATAAGTTTTTTAACCTTTTAACGGCAGGAGTGGTCAATATATCGACCAACCAGGGGGGATAAAAAAATCAACATTAGATGTTTTACAGGGCCAAGGTTCATGAAGATTCGTGTAAAAAAATGTTTAAACAATTTGTTTAAAAAATTATTTTAAAAATGAAATTTTAAAAAATATTGATAACGCTTTTCGATGGGGCGGAAAAAATACAGTGGAATTTACAATGAATGAGAAGTATTATTAGTATCTGCCCGCGTGGTTGCACTCAGTTCTTTCATTCTCGCAAAAGATAAAAGTTTTCTTTTATACAAGGTGCTGCGAATTACTTCTTTTTATTTGCAATCATTCACCGTTTGGAACTACTACTAGTATAGTATTTATATATTCGTTGCATTTATTGATTTATTATTTTTTTGGACCGTTATTATTTCAAACATAATATCATTTATTTCATCTTTGATAAAATGGCTGAAAGTGAAGCTTGGAGTAGTGGCGAGTCTGAGCTAGAGGTACTAGGCCCAGAAAACAAAGAAATTGATGATGCTGATTTAGAAGATGTCGATTATGAAGTAGATCAAATTTTTGAGGACGCGTATTTTTACCCATCTATCAAAGATTTCGACGGTATCTTCGAAATTGATCTTAATCGGGGAATAGACCGAAAGATTATTTCAATTATTTTTGTGACTCTTCTCTACTTCAAATGATTACTGATTAGACAAATCGTTATGAAACTCAACATCATGGAATTCAAAGTTCGCATATGAAAGCCTGGTGTTCTCTCACAAAAGAAGAGTTGGAATATTTTCTTGGTCTTTTGATTCTAATGGGCCATGTTCGGAAAAGCGAGTTGAAGCAATATTGGTCTACAGATCCTTTGCTACACACTCCAATTTTTAGTCAAATAATGTCTCGCAATAGATACATTCAAATTCTGCAATATTTACATTTTCACGATAACTTAGACATTGTAGATCATCCTTTAGTGAAAATAAACCCAGTAATAGACCACTTACAAAATAAATTTTCGGCAGCTATTATTCCGGGAAAAAATCTGCATAGATAAAAGTCTCTTATTATGGAAAGGTAGGCTTCGATTCAAGCAGTACATTCCCTTGAAAAGCAATCGTTTCGGTATTAAACTTTTCGAATTAGTAGACTGCGAGACAGGATTTATATTGGGCTTCATCGTTTACACTGATGCAAGTACTGATTTTCAAAAATTTGGTTTGGGTGTCACTGGAGATATTGTTGTTCATTTCTTACAACCTTATTTTTATAAGGGTCATGTTTTGTATATAGACAATTGGTATTCATCTCTTATTTTGGCAGAATTTTTATATGACCGTGATACAGGAATGTGTGGAACGGTGAAAGCAAATAGAAAGGGAATGCCAAAGCTAGACGACAAATTATTCCGTGGTGAAGTACAAGTTGCTCATAATAATGTATGGATGACGATGAAGTGGGAAGATAAAAGAAGTGTTAGCATGCTTACAACTGTGCATGAACTTGATTTTTGCGCAAGCGACAAGAAACATCACCGAATAACTGAAGACATCATCAAGCCAACGTGTGTTCACGACTACAACCAAAATATGGGCGGTGTAGATAATGTAGATAGACAATTATCTATAACGGAAACAGTGCGAAAATCAATGAAGTGGTACCGCTATTTTTTCACCTTATTGATTTATGTCTGTCTAATGCTGATGCATTATATAAAATGAGAAATGAAGGACATACACCGTTCCTTTCATTTCGATTACAGGTTGTTAAAGCTTTGTTGAAACTGGATTCTAATAACAGCATTTCTCGCGATATTAGTAGTCCCACTCGATTAGTGGGTCGTCATTTCCCGATGGTACAAATCGAAGGTGTCATTTGTGTTCTGTACATAAAATCACATGTCGAACTATGTACATATGCCCCAGCTCCGATGTTCCTTTATGCACAGCTCTATGCTTTGAAAAGTACCACACACAAGCAACATTGCCGTAAAATCAAGCACCCCGACGTGAGAGGCAAAGGGACTCACGAACATCAAGCACCCCGATGTGAGAGGCAAGGTTAGGTTAGCTACTAGTTTTTCGAAAAAGTCCATTTTTCCTGCAAAACATCTAATGTTCATTTTTTTTCTGTAACTAATGTGCAGTCCCTGCTGGTATAGCGATGTGCAGAGGAGACTTTACCTCTTTTTACTATAAAATAATTTTTATCTGAAAAAATAAATAACAACAAATAGCGTATACTGTGACCTGTACACATGTTTTGCCTTACAATCGAATTGAGTTCCTACTTTTTCGAAATAATTTTTCATAAAATTGCTATAAACAATTATATTGTTTACCGTAATTTGTAACGAGCCGTTCGGAAGACAAAGAGAACAGGAACCGTAATAGCGATAAAATCAAACGACTCGTCACGAAACCGAACACGCGACAATGTAAACATCGTCCACCGACCGCGAATATCACAACATGATATCAGATTAAAAGTAGTATAAAAGACTGCGCGAAAAGCTCAGCGAGAGCAGTCTTCCGAGGCATTCCGCTGAACAGAGCTCAGACTCCAACAGCAGTAGCACCTCGCGAACACCGCTACCTAGAACATCGCATCCTAGACCGTCCTCGATACCGCTCCGTCGACTTATTGGATTCGTAAAGTCGACATTCCTCGATTCCGCTCCGTCGACTTATTGGATTCGTAAAGTCGATATTCCTCGATACCGCTCCGTCGACTTGTTGGATACGTAAAGTCGGCATTCCTCGATATCGCTCTGTCGACTTATTGGATTCGTAAAGTCGACATTCCTCGATACTGCTCCGTCGACTTGTTGGATTCGTAAAGTCGACATCCGCGTAGACTTATTGGATTCGTAAAGTCTACATCCTCGATTACCGTTCCGCCGACTTGTTGGATTCGTAAAGTCGGCATTCCTCGATATCGCTCCGTCGACTTATTGGATTCGTAAAGTCGACATTCCTCGATACCGCTCCGTCGACTTGTTGGATTCGTAAAATCGACATCCGCGTAGACTTATTGGATTCATAAAGTCTACATCCTTGCTTACCGCTCCGTCGACTTGTTGGATTCGTAAAGTCGACCTCCGCGTAGGCTTATCCGATTCGCACCGACTACCACTCCGTCGACTCGTTGGATTCGTAGAGTCGACACCCGTGGAGACGTGCCGATTTCGGAAAGTCTACATCCTTGATTACCGCTCCGCCGACTTGTTGGATACGTAAAGTCGGCATTCCTCGATACTGCTCCGTCGACTTATTGGATTCGTAAAGTCGACATCCGCGTAGACTTATTGGATTCGTAAAGTCTACATCCTCGATCACCGCTCCGTCGACTTGTTAGATACGTAAAGTCGACATCCACGTAGACTCATTACATCCGTACCGGCTACCGCTCCGTCGACTCGTTGGATTCGTAGAGTCGACACTCGCGGAGACGTGTCGGATTCGTAAAGCCTACATCCTTGCTTACCGATCCGTCGCCTTATTGGATTCGTAAGGTCGACCTCCGCGAAGCCGCGCCGCCGTCCTGGGGAAACCGATCCCCGCGGCACCGCATCGTAGCACACGACCGCGCCGCAAAAATCCGACGCATCGCGCAAGCAGGGCCGTATTAGTCATCAAGTTAACGGCTCTCCTCGCGCGACCAAAAATTAAAGATCCAAACGTCAACATAGCGCCACAAGCACAACACGATCGACGCGTCACACGACCGCCCGCGTCCCGCGACCGCCAGCGGTCCCGCAGCCCGAGCTCCGCCGCAGCGGACATCAACACGCGCGAACACAAAAACCCGCGCACGAAGCCAACGGCGTCGACTCAACCTGTACATACACATTGTAAATAGCCATCTAATCGACAATATATATTATTCTAATATCCATCCCACTGTCTTCACAATTATTGACATCTGCTCGAATCCGGACCACACCGACTCGCAGCTTATCCCGCAACGAACGCGAAATAGCGTTACAAATTTTTATAGATTTTCATCCTCTAAAACATGTAATATTCATTTTTACCCTCTCTGATATGGTTTTAATAGCTTAAACAATTTTTTAAACTTTTTCACATTAGTTTTTACATTGCCGGCGGGACTGGTCGATATATCGACCAGCAGTCAGGTTGGCGACTCCACATAAGAAATTCATTATATTTATAGCTAAATTTCGCGTAAAATAGGAAGTTGATTTCAATTGAAATTCATTCCCGCCGTTAAAAGATTAACAGGGACCTATATCTCTTACTTATGAATTTTTCTCATGACAAACGTTTTGAGACGGTCATTGAAGTAACATTTAACGCTTTCGACAACTCTAAAAACGTTTGAGCCTCATCGAGCAATTCTTGTAGCTCGACATCTTCAAAATTTTTCTGCTGTTCTTTGTCTCTTACGTCAAAATCACTGTTTCGAAAACGTTCAAACCATGGACGTAAGAATATATAGACGGAAGCGAATTGTCGCGGAGGTGAGCCCAAGAAGTGAGGGGAATGATTGTATGTATTGTTGATATACCAAGATGACGACGGTCGCTGTTCTTATACAGTGCAAATAGATACAAAACTCCTCTATCAACATGGCCGCAACGATATAATCCTTTTGCTCTTTAGGTTTCACAGCCCTTTGTCTATAATCGCACTTTCTGTTTCGTTCATGTATTCTTACGTCCATGGTTCAAACCAAACTCTACATATTCTTTCCGATAGAGTTTTATCACCATATACACTGGTCAACAAAATTATCGCATAAATAAATTCATGTCGAAATTCCGCACAATTTTAAATGACCATAATACCGCGAAACATTATCGTATTTGAAATTTTCTTTTTATAAATATTAATTTATATTAATTTAAAGAGTGAAACCTGTACTTTAAGGAGCATTCGTCCGATTTTGAATTTACTCTCTCCCCTTCCCGCAGTCTTTTCAAAAGTAAAGACGTATTGCGTCTCCAAAAAATTGCACAATTTGTCGTAACCTACCGGATGAACTAAATTTTTTTCGTTAATTTCATCATAACCATCGTAAAGTATAGACTTTTTCCTGCAATTTAAAAAAATAAGCGGATTTGTATGATTTTTTTCGTAGAGTTGCAATATGTCAAAGTTACTTATGCATTTTTTTAATCGCTTAACTTGAGGCACTCTATTGAGTGGAGTGAATTCTTTTTACAAATCTTACTATCCATTACTAACCATTGTAAACCATTAGTAATAATCTTACTAACCATCGTAAAATATCGACGTTCCCTTACAAGTAAAAAAAATAAAGAAAAGATGTGCACGACTTTCTTCCGCGATGTAGTATGGCGTATCAAAGTTAACTATGCATTTTTAATCAGTTACCATCAGTATTAGCATTATCCAATGCCACCACGAGGAGGTTATAAATATGCATGAGAGTCTTCAATAGGTTATTCAAAAACGAAACGGGAACATGTAATTTTAAGTGTGAATACACCCACAACCCTCCCCACGCCGCTCAACACACACACATATACACACAGCAGAGAGGGTTCGGAATCATTAAATACTGCGGGAGGAATCATTAAATACAAACTGTGAGGTCCTTATCTCTGCTGTGACAAATACGCCTGCACGCATACGCACGTACAGCATACATACACATACATACGCAAAATCCAATCAGCAACCTCCCCGTGGTAAATGTCGGATAATGTTAATGCTGATGGTAACTGATTAAAAATGCATAGGTAACTTTGATACGCCGTACAACATCGCGGAAGAAAGTCGTGCACACCTCTTCTCCATTTTTTTATTTGCAAGCAAACGTCAATATTTTACGATAGTTATCGTAAGATTTGTGAAAAGAATTCACTCCACTCAATAAAGTGCGTCAAGTTAAGCGATTTAAAAAAAAAATGCATAGGTAACTTTGACATGTTGTAACTCCGCCAAAAAATATCTTATAACTCCGTTTTTTTTTTCAAATTGTAGGGGAAAGTTTATACTTTACAATGGTAGTAGATCATTATAGAGACTCTCTAAGCCTAGGAGTAATGGGAGATGAGGCGGAGTGGGCCACGATAAGCTCGCGGGGAAAGAGCAAGCGGTGAACACGGGAGCACAGAGACAAGAGGGAAGCCGAATATTCCCCGGATCTTGGGGAGGGAGGAATCCGTGAGTGAACTTCTTAAACTGTTAGCTGATCGAGTGCTATCAACACGACGCGACAGAGAGGTCGCGCGCAGCGGTTTAACCGATCGTACGTGTGCATTAAAGAGGGAAAAATAGTAGAACGAGGTGAGAGAAGGGGGCGAGGTTCGCGCCGCCCACATGTGTGCCAAGCAGCTGCTAAACGCGAACGCAACAAAGGTGCCAGCAATACGTGGCTGGCCGCATACACGAGACAATAACCTTTGCGAACGCTCGCACGACACGCGATGACAACAAATGCGCGACAAAAGGCAATGACGAGACGTGTCGGTCGCGAGCACGTAGGCCGCACACGCGGCAACGCGAACACGTGCACAGCTGACTACGCGACACACTACTGTTCACGTGAATGATCACATGACCCGCAACTAACGCGTGATCGGTAACGGCGCGTGAAGAAAAGAAAGACGGCACGCGAGGACTCGCGAGCTCACCCACTCTATCGCGTGAAGGGATGCACTCGCGGTATCACGCCTGCAGGCTCTCGGGAAGGGCTTGCTGCATCACCTCACTAAGCAGCGCTGGGCTGCGGCACGATTGTTACACACGTGGTAAGCACGTGGCAGAACGGCCTATACCAAATCGCAGCCGTGCAGAGATCGGCGCCTGCTGGCGAACATGCACTGACGAGCGCACGCGGAAGCGCACGCGGAAGCGCACGCGGAAGCGCAACACGAGTGAGGCCGCACGATAAGGGCGCACGTGACGAGGACACATGGGCACGAGAATGCACTCCTCGCGCTAGCGCTGCACCGACGTAAACGAACTGCACGTGAACACACTGCGACTAGACAGAGAAACCGGGCGAGAACGGTACGATACCGACTGTTCGGCCAAACTATTGCGGCGCGACTGCGAAGAATTGGCGCGGCTGTAACCGCTGCTTGCGTCTGCCAACACGCGACGATGGCGGCACAGACGGCGGCGGCGGCGGCGGCGGCAGCGTGCGTGTGCGTGCGTGTGTGGACTCAGCACAAGCTGAGGCGCTATAGAGGTATTAGACCGCGCGCAATTAGAGATGGCGCGCGCGCGACCGACTCGACAACGAACAAAATAATATTTGTTTAAAAAAGAGCAAGGTCGCGCGTGGCGGTGAAAGTGACGATGTGACGATCCGGAAAGCGTCACGACATCCGAAACAATTACTAACGCCGAACAACCGCGCGCGGAATAACCGCAAGGTCAACAAACAGTCGAACTGTTTGTTATAATTTAGTATAAAAGCCGACAGAAAATTGATATCGAGAGAGATTGATCGGAAGGCTCTTCTCAGGCGCACGACCGACCAGAACTCAAAACTCCTAGAGATCCTAGACATCCCGTCGACCGAAGTGGATACGCGACGTCGACATCCTTCTCCGATACCGCTCTACCGACCGAAGTGGATACGCGACGTCGGTTTCCTATCCATACCTCGCTCCGTCGACCGAAGTGAATACGCGACGTCGACATCCTTCTCCGATACCGCTCTACCGACCGAAGTGGATACGCGACGTCGGTTTCCATACACCGCTCTGTCGACCGAAGTGGATGCGCGACGTCGACATCCTTCCATCGATACCGCTCTACCGACCGAAGTGGATACGCGACGTCGGCTTCCTATCTGTACCTCGCTCCGTCGACCGAAGTGGATACGTGACGTCGGCATCCTTTTCCCCCTCCCGCTACGCCGCTAACACCTACGATCGCAAACGCATACAGGGCGTAAGATAACGGTGACAACGAGCGCCTTTAAACCAGCACGGAAAGATCAGGATAGATAAACAGATTAAAGCCGATGAGGCAACGAACTCCGAACGACGAACAATAGGATATCAGGAAACAATTCCGACCGCGTCCCGCCTGACGCTCGCGCGCCTCGACGCTCGCAGCTGATCGAGAGACGACAACAACGGCTCCCGACGAGAGCAAAAACGCGACCACGCGCCAACGGCGTAACGTCGCCTGTAAATAATTGTAAATAGCCTCGAAATTAGAATATAGTTTCACATTATTATCACCTATACCACTGGTTTTCATTTCACACACGAAACCCGGACCACACCGGCTAAGGCTATCCCGCACGTAACGCAAGGCCGTTACAACTTATCGTCGCGGAGGCGGCGGCGGTCATATTGCAATGCGGCGTAGCGTAGGGTCAGTGTGTTTTTGCTGATGAATATTTTTTAGATAAAAAAGGATGCGGCGATGCGGAGATGCGATATCTTCGTTGCACTTCCTCGCCATTTTGTACATATAACATCTCGCAAAATACGTAACGAAGGATCAGTCTTACCGATATCACGCGCGCGCGTGTCAGAATTGATGGGAAAAAAAACAAAAAAAAACGACGGATTTATCGTTACGAATCGTTACGAATCGTCTGAGTCGAATAGGAGCGACGATGACGATAGATCGGAAACGCCGATAACTCTCAATTATGAGTTGATAACTCGCAAGAAGGATTTTCGTTGGAACATGTCGACGTATTTTTTGCGTCGAGCGATCGGAGTGAAAAGTGTTCGAGAGAACTTATGGTTGAAAACTGTAATTCATGATAGTTCCAGAACAGACAGTTATCTCAGACGAATTCCGCGAATATTTCAGGAAAGAGTAAAATTTTCCCGTAGACGGACAGGGAGAGATTCTGTGGGTACAATCTCGTCGCAGCGCGCGCACGAGAGAGAAAGAGAAGAGATAAACGACGACGAAAATGACCGATGTCGATAACTTGCGTGTTGCGAATAACGTCAATACGATCGACAAATTCAACATTTGGGATCGAGAATACACGAAAAGATTGAAACGTCTGCGTGAGAGGTGTTGCGGCGGTGGCGGCATTACGGGAAGAGGAGGAGGAGAAAGAAAGATAAAAACCGGAAATGTATACTCTCCGCGTTCGCATGTATCGCGCGGTTGGAAGAAGTGAGAAAACGATTGCGACAAATCTTCTTTCCGAGATCGTTAGTAGGAGCGGAACAGAGTACGTCGCAGCAGCCGGTCCCGCTGCCGTCGTCGTCGTTGTCGCTGCCGCATCGTCGTAATCTGTTGGAATGATTGAAAATTGAGATAACCTTCAGGCGGCGAGTTCGTATAATTACGAATTTGAATCACATCAAGCCGAGAGCTTTTCTGAACGATGCGCGCGGTATAGTGCTCGAGCAGCTGCGGCTGAATCTCGCCAAGCACGATTGTCTCAAGGTCAATGTTGTTCACCGGAGCATTCGTGTTGCAGACGAAGGTCGCGTACAAGAGCGTTGCCACGAGTAACACGTTCCACCAATCACCGATTTGACGGAGTGGTACGACAGGCGTGTGATCGAGAAGATTTTGAATTTCCTGGAGGAATTTCAGGAACGCGACAGCGGCTGGTCTCTGTATCGATATCGAATCTCGTGATGAACATCAACAAGTGCAATCCCTTTCACGCTGGCTGTTAGACCAGACTCCCCAGGTGGATCAAGGACAAGAAATGTACGAAGAATATACATTCGTCGGATGCGACATGTTTCGCGTGGGCTATGATGGCCGCTCTGCACGATCCTGTGAGCGAACGCGGCGACAAAAGTACCGACTATACTCACTATTCGGCGGTGCTGAATTTCGACGGGATATATTTCCCGATGGATCTCAGACGCATAATGAGATTCGAGCGTCTAATCGGATATCGGTTAACGTGTTCACCGAGCGCGAAAAGGAAGGATAGCGGAGAGGGAAAAACAGGATTGTGCCGTTGCGCCTCACCGACAATAAGCAAGATAGACACGTTAATTTGCTCTATATACATAACCAGCAGCAGCAGCAGCACGACGATATCGGGCACTATGTATTGATAAAGCATCTGTCGAGATTGTTGGGTTCTCAGCTCAACAAGTCGAAAAAGAAGAAATACATTTGCGAACGGTAAGTGGCTTTTACAAAAAAAGTGGTCGTTTCTTTACTAATGAAAATTTTTTTTTTCTTTCAGTTGCTTGCATTATTTTTCCTCGGAGGAAAAATTGTCACGTCACGCGGTCGATTATGGAAAGATAAACGATTGTGTCGTCGTTATTCCCGCTGATGAGGACAAGTGGTTGCTCTTTCATGATCGCAGCAGAAAGGAAAAATTGCCCTTTGTCGTGTACGCCGATATGGAGTACATTCTGATGCAACGAGACATCTGTCCCGCCACTGTTTTTTTTTTTAGTTCCTATTACTTTTTATGTGTATATAGTTTATCGTTGTCATATATTTTATATGTTCATTCGCGTGAGTAATATATGTGTGTATATATCTACTATTAGCGTCAAATCTCTTCCCCACCTCCCGTCTTCGCAAGTCGCCACAAGCTTCGGCACGCGCTAACTCAGCGCGGCGCCGCTACGTGGCGCCGGCCAAACACCGCGGCCTCTTCTCGCGGTTAAATTTCGTGAGCCAACACGAAAAAAGGGGGTCGCTCAGGCGCTACCGGCAAAAGTCGTCGACCAGTCTCTCACGAGATCGGTTAGGGAGAATATCCCTGACGACGTCCCTCCTGGTGACGAGTTGTCGATTCAACCGCCACCGCTCCCATTCTCTTGATGAACGCGTTGCCGATTCAACCGTCGTCATTTTTGCATCCTTTGGACGAACGCGTTGCCGATTCAACGGTCGTCTCTTTTGACTCCTGAGGAACATCGTGTCGATTCGACCGCGCTCCCATCTGCAGACGGGCACGTTTCCATCGCAACCGTCACTCCGCGTACCATAGTCGTGCGACCCGCACCGATAAGCACCATTATTATCATATCTATATATAATGTAAATTCTTGTAAATAGGACTTCTTTCAGCTAATTATAATAAATTTAGGTTGTAAATATCACAGCATCTCTCATCTCATCTTCCCTCACGCAAACCCGGACTCCGGCGAGCGAAACCCGGCAGAAAAGGAAGCGTTACACTGAAAAAGCAGTCGTTCGACGAAACCGCCAGAGCGTACCCTTATCAGTGTCATCGCATGTACAGCGTGGGATTCTACATACGATGCGCCTCCGGTATTCAAGGATTCGAATCCGTGTATAGGTCGCGCCGGGATGAAAATTGCGTGTCTTGGTTCGTCGATGAACTGAGGGAATTCGCCGCGAGAGTGCGAACGCTGCTGAACGCCAACAGAGCGATGCGCGAGCTCACGAATATGGAATTGCGCGATTTTCATACGATGACGCGATGTCACATATGCGCTCAGCTCTTTCGAGTCGACGATGTGCGCATAAGTATATATTGTTCACGAAAAACGTACCGCTTTCGTCGGAGGGAGGCAAGTGGCGGCATATGCTGAAAATACGTTTTGTCGATTCGTACAAGTTTCTCGGCGAGAGCCTGGAGAAATTGGTTTCGTATCTCAATCGCGACCAAATGACGATCATGCGTTCGGAATTTTCGGATCTTAGTGACGCGGATTTTGCGCTTCTCACACGTAAGGGAGTCTTCCCCTACGAGTCCGTTTAAACTGTAGGATACCATTCTGCCACCGCGCAAGGATTTCTACAGCTCATTGACGAGTGAGACCGTGTCCGTTAGCGATTACGAGCACGCGCTAGAGGTCTGGAATCGCTTTCGCATCGGCGATCTCGGCTAATACAGCGATATCTATCTCAAGACGAATGTTTTGCTTCTGGCGGATGTGTTCGAAAATTTTCACCACATCGCATCGAGAGTTATGAATTGGATCCCGCGTATTATTACACACTGCCGGGTTACGTGTGGGACGCGATGCTGAAGTACACAGGCGTGAGGATGGAATTGTTCACGGATATCGATATGTTGATATTCGTGGAACGCGGCGGATTGAGTCAATGTTCGGGCAGATATGCGAGAGCTAACAATGTGTTCGCGCCCAAATACGATTCGGCGAAACCGATGACGTATCTCATATATTACGACGTGAAAAATTTATACGGTTGGGCGATGCGCGAACCGTTGCCGTACGCAAATTTCGAATGGGTCGAGAACGATGTCGAGAGTCTCGATGTGATGTACGTGCCGATTGACGGCGAGACGGGTTACACTCTCGAGGTCGATCTCACCTATCCGCGCGATCTGCACGATTCCCACGCGGATTTACCGTTTTGTCCCGTGCACGAGGTACCTCCGCGCACGGAGAAAAGGAGCACCTCCGGAAAGGAGAAAAAAAGAAAAGGCCAGAAAAAGAAATTGCTCGCTGTGGCGGATCGATATAGATCCGCACACACAAGCGCGGCGCCGCTAGCCGAGCCGCCGCCGCTCGCCGAGCCGCCGCACAACCGCGAGAGCCTCCGCGCAACGCCGTTCGGTGGCGCATTCGCGGGGGGGTTTTCTCGCGAGAAAATCTCAATTAAGAGACAATAAAAGTCAGACCCAGCGGGTGGTCGGACACACTTGCACTCCGCTGCATTGGTCACTATAGGCGACTTTTATTAACAGCCATAGTACCGGCAGCTATACAAACAGCACCTTTAGAGGCGCTACCCCTCGCGCTGAAAAGTGCGTCCGCTGTATAAGCGGTGCTCCGCGCTGAAAAGTGCGTTCGCTGAATAAGCGATACTCCGCGCTGAAAAGTGCGTTCGCTGCATAAGCGATACATCGCGCTGAAAAGTGCGTTCGCTGCACAAGCGATTCCTCGCGCTGCAAAGCGCGTCCGCTGCACAAGCGATACTTCGCGCTGAAGAAGCGCGTCCGCTGCACAAGCGGCAACGGGGCCACTGACGCCGAAGAGGCGTCAACACCATCCACTACGTCGAAGAAGGCGCGGGCACCAGCCCACACGCCTGTGAGCGAGGGCCTTAGACAACGCCTGAACCAACTCTTCAGAGACAGCTCTCCAGAGACCCAGGCAGCCAAGACAGAGGAACTGTCAGGTCGATCACCACGACCGCGGACACCCTCACCAACGCGGGCTGGGACGCCTTCCCCGCTTTCGCGGAAACCTCCCTCAGCGCCCGCATCAGCAGCAACCAACATCGTCGTCCACACGCAGTGGAAGCTCCACCACGTCTGGCTCCCGCAGCAGACATTAACTCGCCCTACAGCGGCTCCTCTGGCTCGCGGCGACATCAGGGCTCGACGAGCCATAAGACGGCGGGAACAATACCAAAAAACACACACATATACTCCCACACACACACCCATGTAACACACATAAATAAATGTTTCTTGTTATATAAAAGATAAAAGAAACAGCGAGTGTCATTTCACCCTCCCCGCGAGCGACCGATCACGTCATTATAAAAGAAGCAACAGCCACCCCAAACTCGCCACTCTGCGCGACAAGAGTCGCTACGTAATTTACTATTGTAACCTGTAGCAGTGCATCAGGCACGGAATTCGTTTGACGAAGATTCATCGCGTGTTACGATTCTCGCAGTCTCCGTGGCTTCGCGGTTATATCGAGTTCAATACGGGCTTTCGGAAGAACACGATGAATTCGAGAACGAATTCGAGAAAAATTTGTACAAACTCATGAACAACGCCGTGTTCAGCAAAAAGATGAAGAACGTACGCGAGTACGTGGACGTTCGATTGGTGACTCGTTGAGACAGTAGATATGGGGCCGAGGTGATGATCGCGAAACCGAATTTTCATAGCAGAAACATTTTCTCGAAAGACCTCATGGACATAGAATTGCGCAAACTGGAAGTCAAGATAATGAAACCCATGTACATTGGCATGTGCGTGCTCGAGATATCGAAAACGCGTCTCTACGATGTTCATTACGATTATATGAAACCGTTACACGGCGACAAGTAAGTAAGATCATGTACACAGACACGGACAGTGTTGTGTATTATCTTGAGTGCGAGAACGTTTACGAGCTGATGAGGCGCGATATCGCGAGATTCGATACGAGCAACTATCCTTCCGACAATGCGTACGGTATGCCGCGCGAGAACAAAAGTGTGCCCGGATAGATGAAGGACGAGAACAACGTTGCGATTATGACAGAATTCGTGGGCCTGAGATCGAAGATGTACGCGTATTGGGTCGGGACGACACGAAAAGAATCAAGGGCGTCAAGAAAATTGTGGTTGCGCGTGAGATAACGTCGAGTGTCTGTTGGAGGCGAAAGAACGGACGAAGCGCCAGTCCGCCGTGCGTTCGGTGTTCCACAATGTTTACACGATATCGGAGTTGAAGATAGCGTTGAGTCCATACCACGATATAAGCGTTACGTCATACCCGGAGAATCGCACGAAACTCTACCGTGGGCACATTATGCAACGGAGGTCGCGGCGGCGGCGGATCAGCAGGAAATCGATTGATAAGGAAAAAATGTATACAGGGTTGGCAAAATGTCCGGAAACGGTCAAATATCTCGAAAAGGATCAACTGTAGCAAAAAATATGTAAGTAGCAAAGTTGTAGGGCTTAATAAAATGTATCTAATGATGGCTAAAAACTTGACTTTGGGAGGAGGACGAAGGTCATACGAAGGTCAAATTGAATTGTTTAAATTGGACTCCCCAATTTTTATTACATATTCTTGTAGCTTATTTCAAGGGCTTTCCAAAAACCTATAATAAAGTATTTTTTTATTAGGCATATTTAGAGTTATGAGGCTTGAAAGGATTTTGGTTTTTAACTGTTTCTGTTTCGTGAAAACGTATTACTGTCTTCTGAACGGTGAATTTAGAAATAGGATTGCGATCAGGATATGTAGCATTGAATAGATCAGCTATTTCTTGATATGATCTAATGCGGTCTCCAAATCCTCGATAAATAAGCAGCATTATTCTTTCTTTTTCGGTCAATATTTCCGAAAAAGAAATTTGAAATTGTAATTGGAAAAAGAAAGAGAAAAGACAGAGTGAGATACGAGAAAGCGCTACTCGTTTTTTTAAATACAAAGATCGAGAAACGTTATCGTGAAGCGCGGGTAC
>NW_022639771.1:34260-34561 GCF_010583005.1 Odontomachus brunneus | reverse complement strand
AATGTACGCGATCTGGAGGACCAGTTGCAGCAAATATGGACTGATCTGCCCCAGGAGACCATACAAATCTTATATGCTTCCATGCACGACCGTATCACAGCGTGTATCAGCGCCAGAGGCAATTCTACAGGGTACTAGAGCTCACATTCAACTGTTCAGTATTTTACAATAAGCCATCCGTTTGCTCTGATATTGTAATCATTTACTTTCATCCATGTACCAATCACCCATATCAAGTTTCATGCGATTCCGACAACTCTTTCTGGGTGCGTGAATTTTTATGTCAATGAGTGTATATATA
>NW_022639771.1:33854-34068 GCF_010583005.1 Odontomachus brunneus | reverse complement strand
TTTCGACTGAGTACGTGTGATATTACGTCGTGAATGAATAACCGCGTTCGATGATAGCGAATGAACAACTAAGACGATCATATCATCTAGCTCGAGACACGAAAAACAAAGTAAATTCTTATTTTTCTCCTGTGTTTATGTTTTTTAGGCTCCCAGCCTAGTTGTTCATTCGCTCGCATCGAACGCGGTTATTCATTCACGACGTAATATCACA
>NW_022639771.1:33209-33751 GCF_010583005.1 Odontomachus brunneus | reverse complement strand
TTTAAAAATGTTAACCGATAAAGAAAAGATAATGCTGTTTCTTTATCGAAAATTTGGAGACCATATTAGATCATACGAAGAAGTAATTGATCTACACATTCAATACTGCATATCCTGATCGCAATTTTATTTCTAAATCCACTGTTCAGAAGACAGTAATGCGTTTTTACGAAACAGAAACAGTTAAAAACCAAAATCCTTTCAAGCCTCATAACTCTAAATAACTCTGCCTAATAAAAAAAATACTTTATTACAGGTATTTGGAAAGCCCTTGAAATAAGCTACAAAAATATGTAATAAAAAGTAAGGGGTCCAATTTAAAAAATTCAATTTGACCTTCGTATGACCTTCGTCCTCCACCCAAAGTCAAATTTTAAGCCATCATTAGGTACATTTTTTATTAAGCCCTACAACTTTGCTACTTTACATATTTTTCGCTACAGTTGATCCTTTTCGAGATATTTGACCGTTTCCGGACTTTTTGCCAACCCTGTATATCGAGAGAGAGAGAGAGAGAGAGAGAGAGAGAGAGAGAGAGAGAG
>NW_022639771.1:31713-32015 GCF_010583005.1 Odontomachus brunneus | reverse complement strand
AAAAAAAAAAAAAAAAAAATATATATATATATATATATATATATATATATATATATATATATATATATATATATATATATATATTGTAACGCTACACTCGCGACTCGCGCAGTCGGCACACGAATCGGGTGCAGCAACAAAATTATTACTCTTTTGGTCAGCTCTCCCGGCTCGGCGGACTTCGCGAGACCCGATAGCTCAACACGAACAGAAAACTCTAAATGGGCGCCAGATACGGCGGTCCGTACCCACTAAAAGACTCGTTCCCTAACCACCAAAAAGGTTGGTCTTGCCGAAGAGTA
>NW_022639771.1:30176-31703 GCF_010583005.1 Odontomachus brunneus | reverse complement strand
GAGAGAGAGAGAGAGAGAGAGAGAGAGAGAGAGAGAGAGAGAGTAAATAATAAAAGAAAAAAAAATGAAATCTGTTTGTGATTTTTTCAAGAGTCATTTAAAAGGGTTTTTAGTGGAAAAAAGTAATTTATATACACTCATTGACATAAAAATTCACGCACCCAGAAGGAGTTAGCGGAATCGCACGAAACTCGGCATGCGGTTACAGCTCAGACAAATAGTCAATCGATTAGCGTTGTGACGTGATGAGTTGAACGATCTTGCCACCAGTGGTCGCGCAAGTGCTGCCACCCATGACCTATAAAAGGGCTTGCAGAGGCCACGTATGTGTAGTGGACCACTGTTTCTGCTTATGGAGAGCTCGTTGACTAGTCGGCATGCCTTTACGACGCACTCGAAGAGATTACGTTCAATTAACCGAGTTTGAGAGGGGGCGCATGATTGGACTGCGAGAAGCCGGGTGGTCTCATCGACGGATCGGCCGCCATTTAGGCCGTTCTGACCAGACTGTGAGGGCGTGTTGGGACCAATGGATGCGTGAGGGCACACACTCACGGCATCAGGGCTCAGGACGCCCTCGACAGACCACCACTCGTGAGGACCGTCGGATCCGCCGACAAGCACGAGCAGAGCCAACTGTTTCGTTGTCCGCCATCCAGGAACAGGTGGCATCATCGTTGCAGACTCCGGTGTTTAGCCGAACCATTTCCAGGCGTTTGGCTGAAGGAGGTTTGGTCTCACGGCGCCCATTACATGTCCTCCCATTGACATCCACCCACCGTCGCCTCCGTTTACAGTGGTGTCGTGAGCGAGAGACTTGGACTGCTATGGACTGGAACCGTGTCATCTTTAGTGATGAATCCAGGTTGTGTTTGAACACTGACGATGGCCGTGTTCGTGTCTGGAGGCCTCGTGGTGAGCGCCTCAATCCTGTCTTTTCTATGGCGCGACACACCGCCTCCACTACTGGTGTACTGGTCTGGGGGGCCATCGCATACGACCATCGGTCACCCCTAGTAGTGATACGAGGGACAGTGACAGCGCAGCGATATGTGCAGGATATTCTGCGGCCACATGTGTTGCTCCTCATGGCAGGACTTCCAAGAGGCATTTTTCAATAGGATAATGCTCGACCGCACACAGCAAGGATGTCACAGGAATGTCTTCGCAACATTGCCACACTTCCATGGCCTGCCCGGTCTCCAGATTTATCGCCAATAGAGCATTTGTGGGACCACTTGGGACGCCACCTGCAGCAGCCTCGGAATGTACGCGATCTGGAGGACCAGTTGCAGCAAATATGGACTGATCTGCCTCAGGAGACCATACAAATCTTATATGCTTCCATGCACGACCGTATCATAACGTGTATCCGCGCCAGAGGCAATTCTATAGGATACTAGAGCTCACATTCAACTGTTCAGTATTTTACAATAAGCCATCCGTTTGCTCTGATATTGTAATCATTTACTTACATCCATGTACCAATCACCCATATCAAGTTTCATGCGATTCCGACAACTCTTT
>NW_022639771.1:29509-30166 GCF_010583005.1 Odontomachus brunneus | reverse complement strand
AGAGGGGCTGGTTCGCGCGAGGTCGGAGGTGAAAGGATAGAGCGGCGACTAGGATAATTAAATGATCCGCAATACCTTGAGACAACGTTTATTGCTCGTTACCGTTACACTGGTATTAGCCGGCAGCAAAGTTGTTGTGATAACAAACTGAGTCTTTTCCGCAATCGCGACAGAGATATTTGGCAGCACGCGCTAACGTCGTGACCGGCGGAGGTCACGACCGCCGCGTAAGCGCTCGGCGGTGTGTCCGCGTCGACGGTACAACCGGCGGATGTTCGGCGGGTTTGCTAACGTCGAAATGATCCCGTGAGCTTGTCCCTCTAACGCGCGGGAGGGACGCGAGCCCTTGCCCTCGTCCAGGAGGACAGCCGGGTCCCCGCTCGTCGACGCCTCGCCCGCTCCGCGCCGCGAAAATCACCAAAATAATGTCTTCGTCCCTTTTGGAACGGACTCACCAAAGCTTGAGCGGAGCGGGGGCAGCCGGTAGCTGGCCTCGGCGGTCCCTCTGGACTCACATAATTATGACCCTGGATCGCAGCGGTCTTACGGGTCGAAGGTCGAGTCGTCGGTGCCTCGTCTTCCGGTTCTCGGCTCTACGGATGGCGCGTCCTTCACACACTAGATTCCGTGTTATCGGCGAGATTGGCGACAAAAGCT
>NW_022639771.1:18286-29495 GCF_010583005.1 Odontomachus brunneus | reverse complement strand
AGGTGTTTGAACCCGCTTCCGACAGCTCTTGGGCGCTCATTGGCGGGATCTTTCCCCCGTTTCTCGATCTCTGACTCTGCACAGCTGTTTTCGGTACGTCAGGCTTTGGAGCTTCCTCGTCCGTCTGACCTTGGCTTAAGCTCCTTTGCGGCAGCCGTTGTTTGCGTCGATCCACGAGCCTCGCGGCGTCCTCGCTCGGATCGGAGGACGCTCCGGGTCGCGGAGGATGTGCTCGCCGGTTTCCTCCGGCGGCAGCTATCCTCCTCTCGTCCGCGGTGTCGATCCACTCCGTCCTCGCGGCTTTCTAGCGACAGCCTGTGATCGCTCCCCTTCGGCAGCTTCGCCTCGACGTACAGGATGTTGCTGAAACAGGTCTGTGTTAAGTTTTCCACCCTGTGGGTCCCTACTGAGTCGTATTATTGACGGAAGCGGTTCACCTGGAGTAGCAGGTCCTACGGCCGTTCCTCTCGCAGGCTCTTTCTCTCCCACGGCGGCAGCAGTCCTCCTGGCTGGTGGCCTTCTTCTTCCGGACTCAACTTCGATGACCGTATTTATACACAAAAAAATGATTCGAGGGCTGCGTAGCTCGCGTCCTAAACGCCTCACGGCTAGGACGCGACATCCGTCTGCAGCCGGGAAGCTCATAATGCTTCCTTACTATAGTCTACGAGTGACGGGCGATATTTACTAATCGTCACGTCACAATATATATATATATATATATATATATATATATATATATATATATATATATATACATATTGGGAGTACAAATAAGTCTCCGCCGTTTTTTATCAAAAATTGAGCATTTATTGTGAAAGAACGGTACCTTATGTTTTATTCAAAGTATTGTCCATCGCTAGCCACTACTTTTTTCCATCTTTCTGGCAGCATACGGATACCGCGTCGGAAGAACGCGTCATCTTTTGAGGCTATCCACGAATCGACACAATTTTTGGTATCTTCGTATGATGTGAAGTGCTACTCAGACAGGCCGTGCGTCATCGATCGAAACAAGTGATAGTCAGAGGGAGCAATGTCTGGTGAATACGGTGTGTCGAGTAAAACTTCCCAGTTGAGTGTTTCCAAGTAGGTTTTGAACGGCGCCGCAACATGTAGTCGAGCATTATCATGCAGGAGAATAATTTTGTCATGTCTGGAGTAGTAGTGGGCGCGTTTTTCCTTGAGTGCTCGACTCAATCTCATCAATTGTGTTTGGTAGAAAGCCCCAGTAATGGTTTCGTTCGGTTTGAGCAACTCATAATACACGACATCAAGCTGATCTCACCAAATACACAACATGAGTTTTTTCCATGAATATTCGACTTGGCTGTTGCTGTTGAAGCATTGCCACGTGGTCCCCATGATTTTCTCTTCTTTGGGTTATCGTAGTGGATCCATTTTTCATCACCAGTGACTATACGATGCAAAAAACCCTTTCGTTTATGGCTGGCAAGCAGCATTTCACATGTGCAAAATCGGCGTTCAACGTTTCTCCGCTGGGATGGACCCGATTAACCACGATACGATTGGACACAGATTGTAATGATTGGTTCGACTTAGTAATTCACTAGATCATTCTTTTCATCGGTTGGTTGTGTCCAATCGTACCGTGATCAATCGGGACGCTCCCTTCTCGGCTTCAGTTCATATGGAACCCAATTTCCTTGCTTTTGAATCATTCCCAACGATTTTAAACGATGTGAAATTGCTTGTTGAGTCACTCTAAATGTAAGTGCAAGTTCTTCTTGCGTTTGGCATGAATCTTCCTCCAATAATGCTTCCAATTCCGCGTCTTCGTACCCTTTCGGCCTTTCGCTACGTTCTTTGTTTTCGACGTCAAACTCACCGTTCTTAAACTTTTGAAACCACTCACGACAACTTCTCTCACTTAAAGCAGCCTCATTATATGCTTCTACAAGCAATTGATGCGCCTCAGCTGCAGATTTCTTCAAATTAAAGAAGTAAATCAAAAGTTCCCGCAAATGACGCTTATTTGACTCAAAACTCGACATTTTTGCACGAAAAAAATTATGTGATGCTGACACAAAATCGTTAATATTTCAAGGTTATAGTGTTGCCAGATGTCCAACCTTACGATACGTTTTACATCTGACAATTTCAACCATAACTTACTGGTGGGGCCATCTTTTGTCAAACGGCGGAGACTTATTTGTACTCCCAATATATTTTTTTTACAGAAAAAAAATTGTCATTCAATCAAGACTCATGTGTCTAAAGAAATCGCACTGTTCTTATAACGGCGACGACGGCGTTCGTCGTCGTTATGTTCACTGTCACCCAGCCACACGATTCGCTGCAAGAGATCGCGTAATTGTCGTAACAGTCTCTCCTTCGGGCAACTTATTCCGATCGTTTGGAAATCAAAGGTCCCTGCGGATACGATGCTTTCGCTGAATTCGTTGTATCGATAGTATTGATTGCCGAAGAAGTACAAATGACCGTCGATGTAATGAAAGGCTGAGATAATATCCTGAGATAATCCGAGAAATATTGTTTGAAAATTATGTCTGACGATTCTAGTGGCTGTGCAATCGTCGATTTCATCCACTACGTAATCGTTGTAGATAACGAAACTCTGTCCTCTGTAAGTGTTTATCGCCACATTGATCTTCGCGTTTGTCGGTAGTCCGAAATTGCCGAAAGATGTTTCCTCTATTAATATTTAATTGGAAAATTCGGTCGTGTATACTTTATTGTCGACGAACAGAACGATATCCCCCGAAAAAATCTGATAAGCTGCCGAAAAATAAGTAAAATTTTCCTGGAGAAATTTCTAGTATTCCGTGATCAGTATTGGTTTTTGGTAGGATTTGCCATTCATGTCGACCGACCACAAGTGACGGCCACGTGCAACAAATATTCGTTTGTTGTTTATCACTGGGACATTTACGTGTCGCAGAGCGCATAGATCTGCCTCGTAGTCGTTGACGTCATTTCCTCTCGTCGTTTTCGTGGCAGGGGTGGTCACTGACGGCCGCGTAGTCGTCGCCAATGTTTCACTGTACAATTGTTGAATGTTGAGCGTATCCTCCAAATTGAGTCTGATCGAAAAAATGGGCCGTTCCGACGCGAACGCATGTATCACCGAATCTTTGCGTTCGCTGTGTGGCAATCCTAGGGCGTGGCCGATTTCGTATATCAATATGTACAATAGACTGTATCTCTTTGTGAGATGTTTGTTGATCTTTATGTGCCACGATTCTACTTTGTCTATATGCAACTCTGAGACGTGATCGGTACTTCCAGTGGGATAATTCGCGTGAGCAAGCACGCCGCCGGGTCCGTCTAGCGGTATGGGGCACGCGGTGCTGTTCGGTTGCGCAAAAACGTGAGAACCCTCGCGAAATGACAGGATGCGAAATATTGCGTTCGAATATCAAGGACGTGTTCCTGGCCCACGTGTCAAACGCAGTTCTTGTCGTCTTCAAAAATCCTCGTTGGCCAGATGAAAGTTCCACGTGATAAATCTCGTCGGCCACGTCGACCTCAGCGAGTTCACCGTTTCGTGGGAGACATCTTCGAGACCGCATCGAGATTTTTTCATTAGATCGAACGTAATGTTGTTCAATTCCTTCTTGCCTGCGATTCGATACATTTCTTGAAATAGAGCGATTGCCTGCCGTAAAAGTTCTTCCGCCTCAATCTTCTTCTTCTCCTCATCGTCGGTCTTGATCGAATCGAACACGTTTTCTTGCAGATAACCGTACTTTTGCAGATATCGAATCTAACTCGACGTCGTCGTCGCTGCCAAAAGGTCGCTGTTGCTGCGCCAGTTTTCCGTCAACACTTCAGGCGACGGCGGCGGCGATGCGAATCGCAATCAAAACACTGGCGATAACGATAGAGACAAGTGTCCTTCTCATTATTATCGCGGTCGTAATACTTCCTCCTCCTCCTCTTCTCACACCGGCGATTCTAACGCGAATGAAAGTCCATACGGTTATGCGAGACGCGACAGAAACGGAAGAGGGAGGAAAAGAGGAAATCGATGATCGTTGATCACAAGACTTGTGAACCTAGGAATTGTGCTATTCATCGAAACCTAACCACTTCACATATATACGATCGCCGCGCCTGTACAAAACGTTTTCCACAAGATAAATGTTGGGATGAGCGGTTCGCTGCAACTCATGCTCGTAGAATCCTCCCTCTATCACGTTTCCTCGAGAATCTTGCAGCAGACACGTCACCGGATTCGTTCGTTGCACTTTGGCCACTTGAAGATTTCCAACTAGGACCAACTGGGCGTGTAGCCTTTCTCGAACACCGTTTTGAATTTGCTTACGCGCACCAGATCGTCGATCTTGAATCTCTCGGGAGGAGCTACCTTCGCGTTACTGTAGACCGTGGTCAGAAGAACCCGGGCATTTTTTCGCGTAACATAGATCGGTTGCACTCCGATCGTACGATATCTATGGGCATTATAATCCGACAGCAGTTGCGGCAAAGCATCGATCCATCTGTACGATTCGTTTATTGTGAACAATTTCCATATATTATTCAAAGTCCAATTGAATATTTCCACCATGTGCTTTCATTACTGAATAGGTCGAATAGTGATTTATGCCGTGTCTTGTGAGAACTTCTCGCACATCGGCGTTGTAGAATTCCTTCCCTTCGTCCGTCTGCAAATTTGTTGAACATCGTCCGCCGCGCACGAGTCTCGACAATTTCGCAGATACTTCCGTTCCGTTCTTGCTCTTGAGCAATATCGCCCACGCATGTTTGCTCAATACGTCGATCACGGTCAAAATGTAATTATGCCCTTTGTTCTGTCGAGCGTAGGGACGCATCTCCACCACATAGGCTTGCCACAGATCGTCGTAACCGCGCACTACGACGCAACGTCGCGGAAAGTTTCTTCGAGCGGGCGCGTGCAATTCCTCCGCGAGTTTTCGTTTTTCCACACTTATCATTTTTTTCTAATGTTTTCCCACTAAATAATCCACAGACAACGCTACGTGATCCATAATGCTCTTCAACGTTTTTATATCTTCATTCATTTTAACTGATTCCTCCTGCATCGTTAAAGACGATTTGTTTAATTCTTGAAGTAGATCGTTTTTCGTTTTCGTCGAATCGTCCTTCACCTTCAGACCTACGCCTTCGATTTGCGCATCGATGTTCTTTAGTTCCTGAATTAGGTCATTTTTTACCTTTTCCTGCAAAAAATTGTGCATCTCTTGCTGATAATTCAATTTTTCCCTCAGTAGTATCGATTCTACCGTTTGTTTTGCAATATGTTTTAGAGATTCGACGATAGGCTTGAATTGTTTCTCCAACGCAATTTCACTCTCCGTCGCACCGATTTTCAGGATCCTGTGTTTTCGATGAATCGATTCCCGTGTTTTCGCGATTTGCCTCGCAGTTTTTTCTTGCGATTCGATATGGCGATGGTGCTCGTCATCGTACTCGTCATTGTCGTCGTCGTCGTCGTTGACTAAAGAGAGGGTCACGGTGAGACTGATTTTTTCTTTTTTTTTCACAGCACCACGAAATCGTTGAACCACGTCTGTATCGACCGTTCTGTAAAGCGCTATCTTTGTCTAACATTAGGAAACCGTGTTTGCGTCGCCAACACTCTCGACACAAAGTGCGAAAGTCTTCGTATGGCATATCGGTGTTCACGTGATCGATATAGATGTGACTCAGGTTGGTATCGTCCTGTTTAAATAGCAGCAACAAATTCGCATTGTCGCGCATTAAATATTTGGGTATTCTGGCGTACGTTTGACTGAGATAAAAGCAGTCAATGTCGCAGTGTCGTCCTATGGCAAAATATTTTCGGATCGGCTCCTGTTTATCGTAGATAATATCGTCGATCGAATTACAACGATCGAATTCGGAAGAGTCTAACATCCCGGTTCGGCGGTATAATATCCTGACTGTTGAAGAACTCATAATATCCGATTTTGTCTATCGCGTCAAACAATTTCTTGAGATATCGATACTTCAACTGCTGCAATGATTTCGAGTACACGTACAGTTTCTAGAATCGCACTCCGTGCTGACTCTCAAGAAGACTAATCAGAACATTCGTTTTTCCGCAATTGGACGGCCCGCATATGATACAACGAACCGAATTGAGCAATAGATTGCCATGCTTACGAATACTTTTCGCCATCGTCGAATCAGATATCAGCGATATCTTGCGATCGAAATTTGTCACTCCAATCATTCGCGATTGGAGAATGAAATGCATTTGATAAAAATTACACGCATGCGCACTGATTACCTATTTATCTATCCTCCTCCTCCTCCTCCTCCTCCATGACTAGACAAAAACTATCTTATACTCGATCACGTGCGAGAACGCGACAGAGAGCCAGAAAAAATGTATATCATTCCGTACGCGAATAAACGTGATATTCTCGATTTGACCATCGAACAGTTGGAATATATTCCGAAGATCATTGTAGTGCGCGACTTTTCCAAATACATCGATCGGCTGTGAAACAAGTTGCTCGAACACCTGAGAGCAGATCGAAAAATTCAAGGTTATCGAATTTGTCTCACGCACTACAATCGCCCGTGGATGCGAACGCATATAGATGGGTCTGCGTCTTTCATGAAACATTGCAGCGGATGTCAACAGAAATAACAAAGACGCGCCGAGACACTGGACTCTTCAACAGCGCTTTAATGCGCTTCCATTCTAACTGCATATTCCCATCATTCTAACTGATATCAATTTTGCGGACCCGGTACTCGTTTGAGGAAACGATTGACGCGCGGCCGATCGGGAATTGACCAAGGAAGCGCACGCGTGCATAATCGCGAGACTTAGCGAACGACTCGCCGCAATGGCCGTATGGGGTACTATGAAAGCGAAAACCAAATTGAGCATGGGCGCTGGTGGCAGAAGAAAAAAAGGACGAGGAGAACGATAACGATAAAGAGATCGAGGAGAACGTTACCGTTAGCGAAATGAGGAGGCTTATTACCATTTCTCCCAATTCTCGGCACGCTCGGATCATTAATCGGTGGCGCGGATGGCGTGGCAAAGGCGATAAACGACAGCAAGAGTGCGCGTCGTCAATTGGAGGAGTTGCAACGACACAATCGCACCATGGAGGGTCGTGGTCTTTATCTCGCGCCATATCGCAGACAAGGCGCGGATGTGAGAAAGACGAGAAAAAAACAAATATAGTGCAACGAAAAAATTAAAAAAAAACTTGGAACGAGACATTGACGACGAGCCTCCGGCTGTCTTGTCCGGTGTGACCACGAACACACAGTTAGATGCGACTGTACGCTGTCTGCGAATTTTACATTTCAGGGGAGTTTTCAGCGCGATGCTTTGCCGCGAAAACCACTGCGTAACGAGGCCATCATCGTGAATTTCGACGGTGACGCCACGTCACTTGGTCGCTTGCGCCAAGAAAGGCGATCGAGCCATCTATTTCGACAGTTTCGGAAATCTCAATCCTTTGCTCGATATCAGGAAATATCTCGGTCACAATGTGAGCCTGTCGTATAACTATCATCCTTATCAGACGCTTGATTAAAGCAATTGTAGTCAACTGTGTTTGCAATTTCTTCGTGAAATCGACTGGCAACGCTTCGAAACGAAATTGTGACCTCTCTCTCTCGTCGCCATCATGTCGATAACGTTAACACTTTCGGGAAACAGTAGCGTACTAACTGCGAATTATTTTCCCCCTTTGAATCTGAGCGACGGCGATTACGAATTGGGATTGATAAATTTAGAAACATACAACACGATACCAAACGTTACAACGGCAAATAACAATTTTTATATCGACGACGACGAACCTATTACAATTTCCATTGGTTCGTATGAATTCATCGATATCGAGAGATACCTGAGATCGGTCATTCGACAACGAAAAGAGAGATCGAGAAGAATAAAAGATAGCGATACGTTACACGAATACAACATCTATTATTTTGTGTACAATACAGGTGACGATAAGGAAACGTCGCAAACGAGCGAGGATCGCTCGATCGTTCTTCGTGCGAACGAAAACACCATGAGAAGCGAGATTTTCATATCAAGCGAGAATATCATTCGCTTGGAATGCAACACCACCACGGGTGCTTACAACAACGACAGATTGGTTCACACGATACACGAACGTGTATCTCGCGGCGTTCTCGCCGAACGTTCCACCCGGATATAAACTGTCGGTGAATCCGACGCAGATCATTTACATGCCGATCATCGCGAGAAGCATCAGCGACATTACTCTGAGCGTGATGGATCAAGACGCAAAACCGATAAATTTTCGCGGTGAAACAGTGACGATAAGAGTGCATGTACAAAAATGGTGAAGTAAAAAAGAACTTATGAGTGAAATTAATAATAATAATAATATGTTCATTTGTGAACGAATATGCTCGTTGTGAATGATTTCTTTGTCAGAAAAGAATCATCATTGGTTGTCCCGCCACCGCCGCCGCGTATACGAGGGTAAGGTGAAAAGTTCTCGGCCTGACCCAGAGATGGCATTCCAATCGGCGAAAGTTTACGTTTCCTGCCTGCGCGCACATGTCATTAGTTCGTATGACAAGCTTCAACTTGTTCGCTCAAGTAGTTTGTGTAAACGAGTCTTTGCAGTACACGTCTCGCGCGTGTTTCATTAAAATGGATAAACTTGAATATCGTGCGGTCATAAAATTCTTCGTTTTAGATGGATTAATCCCTAAGGAAATTCATCCAAAGTTGACAAAAGTTTACGGGAACTCTGCTCCTTCAATTTCAACCGTTAAAAAGTGGGCAGCTGAATTTAAACGTGGTCGCACGTCACTCGAAGATGATCCACGTGAAGGACGGCCAAAAACTGCAACCACACCGGAAACTATCGAAAAGGTGCACAATATCGTGTTGGACGATAGGCGAGTAAAAGTATGTGAGATAGCTGAGGCCGTGCGCATATCGGAAGAAAGGGTGCGAAACATCTTGCACGAAGAATTAGGGATGCGAAAGCTCTGCGCAAGGTGGGTGCCGCATTTGCTGAATGCAGATCAAAAGCAAATGCGCAAACGACTTTCGCAACAATGGTTGGACCGATTCAAGAGGGATCCGACCGATTTTGTGCGGCGATTTGTCACCATGGATGAGATATGGGTCCACCACTACACGCCAGAAACCAAACAGCAGTCGAAGCAGTGGGTGGAAGCCGGTGGTTCAGCGCCAAAGAAAGCGAAGTCGATCGCATCTGCCGGAAAGGTCATGGCCAGTGTGTTTTGGGATGCCAAAGGGATCCTGTTAATTGATTACCTTGAAAAAGGCAGAAAAATTACAGGCGAATATTACTCTAACCTTCTTGACCAGCTGGATGTCAAAATTCGCGAGAAGAGGCCTCGCTTGAAGAAGAAAAAAATCATCTTTCACCAGGACAACGCAGCTGCTCACAAAAGTGTGTTGGCAATGGGAAAACTGCGGGATTTGGGGTACGATTTGCTCGGCCATCCCCCCTATTCTCCTGATTTAACACCCTCAGACTTCCATCTCTTCCCAAACCTGAAGAAATTTGTTTCTGGAAAGCGTTTCGCGTCTAATGAAGAAGTTGAGAGGGCCGTAGATGAATATTTTAACAGCCTTCCAGACTCTCACTTCCGGGAAGGAATACTGATATTGGAGAAACGCTAGACCAAGTGTGTTGAAGTCAAGGGAGATTATGTAGAAAAATAAAATCTTTTTTTAATTGAAAATCACAGTCTTTCATTGTCAGGCCGAGAATTTTTCACCTTGCCCTCGTATCTTCGTCGTCATCGTCTCCTTCTTCCTTTTTGCAAAAAAAAAACACACACGGAACAACGACGACGATGGCGTCGTCGTCCACTTAATGTAGCAAACGTAGCCTTTCTACAATCATTGAGATTTCGGTTGAAACGAAACGACGCCATGTTAACTGACATTCTCAATATCGAGAGCAGACCGATCTTCGACGATCGCGTCGTCAAGATTGAAACCCTTACATACAATCCATACCCTAACACCACATTCGACTACAACGATGAGATACGAATACCCATTCTGCAACAAGATTTATGTACGCTGCCGTGCGACAGCTTTCTCTACATCGAGGGAAGACAAAATATCGAATCGAAAAATAATTCTTCGACACCGCCCGTCTTATCGAAAACAGAGGCCACATTCTCGAACAATTGCACGGCATTTATGTTCGACGAGATACGATATGAGATCGACGGCGTGGAAATCGATAGATGCAGAATCGTGGGAATTACGAGCACTTTGAAGAATTACGCTCTTCTGGACAGGAAGAAGCAAAAAAGTGGAAAACGTCGGCTGGTTATTGGAGAACGATAAATCGTCGCCGTTGCACGAATTCAACTTCTACGTACCGCTAGACATGCTTTTGGGCTTTTGCGAGGATTACAAACGCATAGTGATAAATGCGCGAGACGAACTAATACTGATACGCGTGCGCAGCGACGCAAATTGTTTTGTAACGGATCAAGAACAACATCAACCCAAGATCACGCTATTCAAGGTGCAATGGCGAATACCGCATATCGTACTGAACGACATGAACAAATTGTCGCTGTTGCGTACTCTGGATAGCAGTAGATATCTGAACATGGCTTTTCGCTCGTGGGATCTGTACGAGTATCCGTTGCTTCAGAGCACCACAAAACATTTGTGGACCGTGAAAGCCGCGACGCAATTGGAAAAACTGCGATACGTTGTGTTGGCCCTGCAAAATTATTGAAAAAATATGTTGAACAAAGACACTTCCGTGTTCGACCATTGTAATCTCACGAATGTTTGAAACTGTTCCTAAATTCCAAATTTTATTCCTATGACGACATGAATTTGGATTTCAATATTTGCAAAATCGCAATATTGTACGATATATACTTGAGATTTTGAAAGATGTATTACAGTCTCGAAACGAACGACGTATACCAGGTCTGTAAATATGAAACCGGAATTTGCCCATAGATGGCCCTAGCTGTCAATGTAGTTACCGTCAAACCGCGTCATTGGCGCCATTTCCTTGTTGACATCTCTGACAAAGATTTTCAACTCACAACAATACAAGTTTCATACAACAGCATAGTTTGTAATAGCGTTGAACATGTCGAATTTTGTGCCTGGAAACTACGATTTGCGGACAGCATTGATTTTCTGTTACCATTTGAAGAAAACTGCTGCAGAATCGCATCGAATGCTTGTTGATTGCTTACGGTGAGC
>NW_022639771.1:15194-18276 GCF_010583005.1 Odontomachus brunneus | reverse complement strand
GCCTCATCTTCGACGTCCATATTACCAGAACGGAATCGTTGGAACCACCGCTTTGCTGTTGCATTCGATACTGTATTGGGTCCATAAACAGCACAAATTTTTTTGGCCGCCTGCTCCGCCTTTTCATCTTGGTCGTAGTGGTACTGAAGAATGTATCGAATTTTTCCTTTTTTTACCTCCATTTTGGAACGCTGTAACACACAACTGGCTTGACCAAACACAAAACTTACAGAACTTTTTTTGAAGCGTAATGTCACCTTTAAATCGCCGTATAGTATATCGGGTGTATATCAGTTGGACACGGGGCAATTGGACACAGTCCAATCACAAGTCGCTGTTCCAAGGGACCCTACAAATGTCTCTAATCACACGGTGCTGTGATTGGCTGTGTCCAAATGCACCGTGTCCAAGTGCACCGCTCCCAGCATGCTCTTGGTAAATCACAGTGCTTTAAGTGGTTTAAAAAATTCAAAAGTGGTGATTTTGACGTGAGAAACGAAGCACGTGAAAGACCACCGAAGACAGCGAATTGCAAGCATTGTTGGATGAGGATGACACTCAAACGCAACAACTCGCGGATCAATTAAATGTGACACGAGAAGCCATCTCCGTACGTTTGAAAGCCATGGGAAAGATCCATAAGATGGGAAAATATGTTCCACATGAACTGAATGAAAGACAGCAGGAAAACCGAAAAACCACTTGCGAAATGCTGCTCGCTAGGTACAAAAGAAAGTCATTTCTCCATCGAATTGTGACTGGCGATGAAAAGTGGATATATTTTGAGAATCCTAAGCGTAAAAGATCATGAGTAACTCCAGGCGAACCATTGGCATCGACTGCAAAGCCAAATCGCTATGGACGGAAGACAATGCTCTGTGTTTAATGAGATCAGAAGGGTGTGATCTATTATGAGCTGCTAAAACCTGACCAAACCGTTAATACTGAACGCTACCGACAACAAATGATCGATTTGAATCAAGATTTGCGTGAAAAATGACCAGAATATAAAAAAAGGCAACACAAAGTGATTTTGCTTCATGATAATGCACCATTACATACAGCAAAACTGGTCAAGGAAACGATTGAGGCGTTTAGTTGGGAAATACTTTCGCATGCGGCTTACTCACCAGACTTGGCTCCGTCCGATTACTATTTATTTGTATCGATGGGACACGCACTTGCTAAGCAGCGCTTCACTTCTTACGAAAATGTACAAAAGTGGCTCGATGACTGGTTTGCCTCAAAAGAGCAACAGTTTTTTTGGCGTGGCATCCACAAATTGTCAGACAGGTGGGGAAAATGTATAGCTAGCGATGGGCAAGAGAGCGGTGCACTTGGACACGGTGCATTTGGACACAGCCAATCACAGCACCGTGTGATTAGAGACATTTGTAGGGTCCCTTGGAACAGCGACTTGTGATTGGACTGTGTCCAATTGCCCCGTGTCCAACTGATATACACCCGATGGGCAATATTTCAAATAAAATATTTTTTATCATTTTCATACAATAAACGTGTATTTTCTATACAAAAATTCCGGTTTCATATTTACATACCTAGTATCTGACCTTGGAGAATTTTTTAGAACACGGTCCGTTTGTTGTGATCGTTCGCATCAGAATGAATCGATCAAGAGCGCAACCGTCGACATTCGCATAGAATTCAAATGCAAAGAGAACGTACCGAACAATACAATGGCATACCGTCTCATCATTTACGATCGATTGATCGAATACATTCCGCTCACCAATATGATGTGTAAGATAATATAATCGTTGCCGCCGGATACGCGCAAAAGGAAACGCTTTCGTCGCTACAAATCCTTCATCATCATCATCACGCATAATTCTTCTCCTCCTCTTCCTTCTTGCCACAGAAATAAACGAAAGAGAGATGCAATAAACGATATCGCTAACCGCTCCGACAAATCTTTTTTTTTTATCACACATAATTTCATGTTGATCGTGGTATATATTGTTACACTCGCGGACTCGGAGAGGAATAAGACACTTGAATACGAAACGAAAAAGGAACTTTATTATGAAGCAATAACAGCGCGATATAAGACTCTCGATTCGGAATGCACATCCAGACAGTTTGCAAGCTGTCGAGAGACTCTCTCTCACGGCTGTTATAATCAAACAGCCGAAACACACTCTTAGCAACCGTTGTCAAAGATCTCGTCTCGCAACCCGCGGACTTCAGGTGCGACGCGCTCGCAACAATATAGTGGAATCGCACGCGCGATGCTTGCATAACTCCACCGAATTGTGGGACAAAATACGTTCGCTCCGCCCACTTGATATCGGAAAAATAAATCATCGTCGTCGTCGTCGTTCACATACATCATCATCATCATCATCATCATCATCATCGTTGTCATCATCAGCGTGGAGTCATTCCTGAACATTCCTGCCGAACAGCAGCAAGAGGAGGAGGAGGAGATCCAAACGATGCCTATATTTGCGGATCTGCAAGGATTCGTCGCGGGAAACAAAAAGAGAATTTTTACATTAAAATAAGTGCTCGTCTACGTAAAGGGACATGAGAAAAAATCTGGCTAACTAATGTTCTGGAGCGACAACGGGGAACGAGCCACCACAATTGTCACGACATAATTGTAAAAAACATCGACGTGGACTACGAGAACATCGGAAGGATGCAATGCTTACGATTGGCCTCGTCGACGACACTTAGATGCGGTCAACACTCTAGCCCTAGATCTGCGCCATGGAAAATGTTTTCATGTTGCGCGAATGGTGGTCAGAATGGAACAACGCTCTGACGAGGCTCCGCTGCAATCCACCGGAGAAACAAGAAGAAGAAAAAGAAGAAGAAGACTTACTGGAACCAGCAACACCAGCAGCAGCAGTAGCATTGCCGCCGCCGCCGTAGTAAAATCTTTCTCCTCCGGACTATTTTTTTTTCAAGGAACTCCTTTAAATCGTATGTTTCAACTAAAAATTTTTTAAATATATTAATTTTTACAAAAAAAATATGTAATAGAAAAGTTATAATATACAGGGTGTTCGGAAAGTACCGGGACGCCCGAATATCAGGAAAAATATAAGTTTTACAA
>NW_022639771.1:1708-15184 GCF_010583005.1 Odontomachus brunneus | reverse complement strand
GTCTAACGCTTTATCGGGATTTGTTGCTGTAGCAGGCCTACCTGATTTTGCACGATTCTTAACATTACCTCAAAGCGTCGTACAGTACGCTCCACAGTAGACTTAGAAATGCCGATTTGCCCACATCGAAAAGTTTCATTGAATAAGAGAGCCACCTTCTGATCTAATTCTCAAGATCAAGATCATTGGAGGTTGTTCCGTTTATTTTCATTTCTTCGTAAAAATGCTAATGCCGGCGATCCTCTAACTTTGAAGCATTATAACTTGAAAAGTACTTCATGAAAAAATATTTTATTATAGCGTTTTGGAAAGCTCTCGAGATGTGCTATAAGAATATGCAATGAAAAATGGGGTGTTCCATTTAAAAAAATTAATGTGACCTTGACCTGACCTTCGCTACGCAACCCAAGGTCAAACTGATGTGATCAGTAAATACATCTTTTTAAACGCCACAACTTTTGTCTGAAACATTTTTTTGTAAAACTTATATTTTTCCTGATATTCAGGCGTCCCGGTACTTTCCGAACACCCTGTATATCTGCAATATATAAAAGTTTATCTAACATCTATTTCGCTTTATTCCACGCTCATTCCTTCTCTATAGAGTAGTTGTAGTAGTAACCACAATCTCTTTATCGCGAGACAGACCTAGAGCGAATAATCGAGAGAGGGAGGGAATTGAAAAAAATATAAAATCTTTTGAAACTATGAAACTATTGGGAGTGTGAATAAGTTCTCGCCGTTTCACCATCAGATGGGGGTATAAAAATTTTGTGTATATAATTCAAGATGATGACGCATCTATATTGAAGTTCTATAACCTATGTTTAAAATCAGTGCGTGTCTTTCCATTAACCTATAAAGAACATTTTCTTTTCGTAGCGTAAAACATGTCAAATTTCGTGCCAAATGAACCGTTTTTGCGGGGAATTTTACTGCACTACTTTATTCAGAAGAAATCTGCAGCTGAAGCACACAGAATTCTTGTAGAAACCTATGGTGATCATGCTCTGTCGGAAAGAATATGCAGAGATTGCAGAGGTTTAACCGATTTAAAAATGGTGATTTTGATGTTCAAGATAGAGAACGCAGTGGTGCATCAAAAAAGTTTCAAGACGAGGATTTGGAAACATTACTTGCTGTAGATCCATGTCAGACGCAATCCGATGTTGCAAAATCACTAGGAGTTGATCGAACAACAGTTTCGAAACATCTGACAGCATTAGGAATGATACAAAAGGAAGGATCTTGGGTACCATACTGGGTGAACTGAAGCCGAGAGACGTCGAACGGCGTCTTGTCACGTGTAAACAGCTGCTTCAACGATAAAAAAGGAAAGGTTTCTTACATCGTATTGTGACTGGTGATGAAAAGTGGATATACTACAGTAATCCCAAGCGTAAAAAATCGTGGGTTAAGCCCGGCGAAGCAGTAGCATCAACGCCAAAGCGGAATATCCACGGTTCCAAGCTCATGCTCTGCATTTGGTGGGATCAGCTGGGGGTAGTGTATTACGAGCTGCTCCAACCCAACCAAACCATCACAGGAGATCTCTATCGACGACAATTGATGCGTTTGAGCCGAGCATTGAAAGAAAAACGGCCGCAATATGAGCAAAGACACGATAAGGTGATTTTGCTGCATGATAACGCTCGGCCGCATGTCGCTTCACCGGTCAGAACATACCTGGAAACGCTGAAATGGGAGGTCCTACCCCACCCGCCGTACTCTCCAGACATTGCGCCTTCTAATTACTATTTATTTTGATCGATGACTAACGGCCTGGCTGAGCAGCATTCACTTCGTATGAAGAAACGAAAATATGGATCGATTCGTGGATAGCCGCAAAAGAAGTGTCGTTTTTTCGACGTGGAATTCAAATGCTGCCAGAAAAATGGGAAAAATAGTCTCCAGCGATGGGCAATACTTTAATTGACTTGTTTTTTTATTATTTTTTTTAAATAAAGGATTTATTTTCACAAAAAACGGCGAGAACTTATTCACACTCCCAATAATTATATTTATATTTCCTCAAAAAGTCGATAAAGAACAATTCGTCGCGATTACAATAACACAAAAATATAAATGTTTGTGTGTGTAATTAGCAACCATAGAAGGAGGAGGGCATACTAGGTGGCGGCGGGACGCCGTGCGTTCGAGATCTGCGTATCTTTTTCGTTCCAGAAAGAAAAAAATATCGAGAGCGCGGTCCTGCTAGGCCGAGACTTAAACCCGGGTCTTTCGCTTGCCGGGCGACTGCTCTAAACCACTGAGCTACCTGACGCTCCACGCTCACGACACTCTCCTCTTCCTAGATAACGCTCAGAGATGCTGTTCGGAAGCGACATCTCTGACGCGATCCCGAGCGCACGGCGACTACAGAGAGAAACATACCAAATGGTACAGCTGTCAGTCTCTCAAAGTCAAAGGTTGCTATCCTTTAAGACCTGCTGTCCATGTATGCCCGTCTCTACCGTTGCCCCTCCTCATCCGGTGCAAATAATACAAATAAGCCTCGGGGTCGACACCAATTTTTTTGGCAGCCCCCGGGTGCTTGGACGCAATGCGCCATGGGGGATCCACCATAGAAGGAGGAGGGCATACTAGGTGGCGGCGGGACGCCGTGCGTTCGAGATCTGCGTATCTTTTTCGTTCCAGAAAGAAAAAAATATCGAGAGCGCGGTCCTGCTAGGCCGAGACTTAAACCCGGGTCTTTCGCTTGCCGGGCGACTGCTCTAAACCACTGAGCTACCTAACGCTCCACGCTCACGACACTCTCCTCTTCCTAGATAACGCTCAGAGATGCTGTTCGGAAGCGACATCTCTGACGCGATCCCGAGCGCACGGCGACTACAGAGAGAAACATACCAAATGGTACAGCTGTCAGTCTCTCAAAGTCAAAGGTTGCTATCCTTTAAGACCTGCTGTCCATGTATGCCCGTCTCTACCGTTGCCCCTCCTCATCCGGTGCAAATAATACAAATAAGCCTCGGGGTCGACACCAATTTTTTTGGCAGCCCCCGGGTGCTTGGACGCAATGCGCCATGGGGGATCCACCATAGAAGGAGGAGGGCATACTAGGTGGCGGCGGGACGCCGTGCGTTCGAGATCTGCGTATCTTTTCGTTCCAGAAAGAGTTAATAACACACATAGGATAGTTGAAGGGCGATAGCGAATGTGATGGTAATGAAGATGGTAACGGTGGATATGTGTACTGATCGGATGAAGGTTGCTGAAGGTGAAAAGGAGAGAGGGGACGTTGTCTGAATCCAAATATCGCATCATGTCGCTGCGTATTATGCGACGAAGAGTTTCCTGCACGAGAGGGTAAGTCACCAGATGTTACCTTCGGAGTATTCAAAACAGCGTGCAAATCGCTGCGTTGAAAATTCGAGCGACGACCACTAAAATTTCAGGACAGGAATGTACAGATTTCCGAAATTGCAAAAACAATTCAGCCGGTAATTATTGCGAATAAATTGTAAATTACTTACTTTCGATGGCAACTCTTAAACTCTCAAAAAATAGACAAAAAAACAAACAGTCCGATCGTGGCTATGAGCGTAAGTGAAACTTCTCTCCTGCTCTAAGACCGGTGCGGTTTTACTAACTCGACTGAAATACTTGCCGCGAAATATTATAAATGTACGCGTAAAAAATATGTGTATGATTCACAGCCGTTTGGGACGTCTGCGTCTATCAGTTATCTCGCGCTCTCGAGATAAACGCAATGAGTGTGTGTATGTGTGTATGTGTGTGTGTGTGTGTGTGTTTGTGTGTGTGTGTGTGTATGTTTAAACGGATCGAGAAACATTTATATTTTTTTCTTATAATGCAGAATTAAACGCAAAAATATTGTTGCATACCAGAGATGCATCGGTCTGTTTGATGATCCCGATATTGAAAAGATAGAGGAACGAGCATGATTAACAACGAGAATAATAACAATTGCTGGGAGAGTTTGACACGAGCCCTCGAACCAAGCTGACGTGTTACGGTTTCTTCCGACGATTTCGTGTAACATTTCAAACTCTTCCAGCAGTTGTTATTATTCCCGTTGTTAACCATGTTCGTTCCTCTGTCTTCTCAATACCGCGATCATCAAAAATACCGAAGCATCTCTAGTAGCGCGGATGCAACATTGCCTCCCCTTTCTTGAAATTGTCGTCCCGACAATTCCAAAGATTCAAAGGAAGTCTTCTGTAGCCAAACAATTCCAGGGTGCTAAGATGAAATCCTGCTCTACCCTAAGCTACAGATTACCCAGTAACATCCTTGTCACGAAGTATCTTCGTCAATGTTGACTTCCAGGCCAAGTGCTTGCGTCTCCTGTCTTCGGACAAGAAGGGGAATATCACTTGTGGACCCAAACGTTCTTTTGCAAGAAAGGAAGCAGGCGGGAGGGTCTTCTCCCCTCCCGAAAATCGGGGAGAGGACAGGATAGAGATGGAGTCACCTGTGAATACGGAGGCTTCCTTTACCCCGACCGCCGTCTTCCTGATCGAGGAGGATAATGCGGCTGCTTTTCGACCTCAGGTCGAAGGGATGACGGAGGCGCCTCCCCCGACAGTTGCCAAAGGGAGGACAAGGAGCGTTCAGGGGTGACCGGTACGAAAATTCATCCCTCCCTTAAGGGCCCTTCAGATAAACTTGAGCTGCGGCCGTCGGGCGCAGGAGCTTATGCTACACGTTCTGGCGGAGCGCGACCTGGGTTTGGCTCTTGTAGCTTAGCCGTATCGGATGTCACCTAATTCTCCTAATTGGGCGGCGGCGCCCGGTGGCTCGCACGTCGGCAGCAATATATTGGAGGCAGGAAAGCACCTCTCCCTCATACAAAAAGGTAGGCGAGGGGAAATGCTTTGTTGCTGTAGAATATGTACCTATCTCCATGGTGGGGGTCTATGTACCTCCCCACAGCGATAAATGGGCCCTGTCCGAGTTTGCAGGAATCCTCGACGACACAGCGGGACAGCGGAGTTCATCAAAAAGTGTGGCTCCCGTCCCGTCGTGATCGCTGGCAACTTTAACGCCCACAGCCCGATGTGGGATAGTGGTGGTCGGCGGCCAGACTCCCAGGGCAGGGTCCTGGAGGGCGGCGATACTGGACCTCCTGCTTATCAACAGGAGGTCCGTGGACACGTTCGCGCGGCCTGCAGAAGGCTCCTCGGTTATTGACCTTACGTGGGCCATCTCTGGAGCCGCTGCGAGGGTTACAGTTTGGGTGGTTGAGGAGAGGGCAGGGACTCTGCCTGACCACCAATACTTGCAGCGGTCACTGTCCTCCCTCACCACCCGGGACGTGTCCACTATCCCGGGGAGGAGACCCCCGGAACGGAGATGGACCATCAATAAGATGGATGCAGACAGGTTTAAGACGGCCATGTTCGCAACCACGTGGCACCTCAGTAAAAACACAGAGGTGCCATTCGACCGGGACCAAGATCTCCACAAGGAGGTAGAGGAGTTAGTGTGCATCGTGGCGTCGTGCTGTGACGTCGCCATGCCCAGGTCCCGGTCGCAACCTCTCCCTCGCCGGCGGCCAACTGGTGGACCGAGGAGATTGCCGCCTTAAGGTTGCAAGCGGTCCGCCGTAGGCGAGCCTTAACTAGAGCATGTGAGAGGGGTGGAGGCCGCAAGCGAATACAAGAAGTACAAGGCGGCACATCGACTCTTCGTGGCCACCATAGCCAAGGCAAAGGCCAAGGTCTGGGAGGAATTTGTGGCAACTCTAGACCAATACCCGTGGGGGCCCCCCTATAAAATGGTCGTCAACAAGTTGAGACCATGGGCATCCCCATCACAGAGTCCTTGGAGCCTCCAGTCCCCGAGGGGGTGGTCGACAAGTTGTTCCTCAAGGGAGACGGACCACCCCCTATTGTAGACGTCCCAGAAGGGAACGTCCAATGGTCCGGAGGTCTCCGGTCTGGAGTTGGCCAAGGCTGGGAAGTGGCTTGGGTCCACAAAGAAGACCCCAGGTCCCGATGGAACTCCCGGCTGTGCCTGAGTCTTGGCTTTATAGCAAGAAACCTGTACGCGACTATCAGGCGTCTATTTAACGGGTGCCTTAAACAGGTCGACTTCCCCCGAGTCTGGAAGAAGGCCAACCTGGTTCTCATCTCTAAGGCGAGCGGAGTACAGGGCAATCCTTCGGCCTACAAGCCGATCTGCCTGCTGGACGAGGCGGGTAAACTCTTCGAGCGTATAATGTATTGCCAATCGCTTCGTCCAGTATCTGTCACTGGAGCGTCCCAAACTGCACGACGCTCAGTTCGGCTTTACAGCCGAGCGCTCCACCACGAACGCGATTTCGCGCGTCCGTGGCGTGGTGCGGTGCGTCGTGGAGGATCGGGGCGGAGTATTGTTGGTAGTGTCATTAGACATCGTTAACGCTTTCAACACCCTTGCCTGGCAGTAGGTAGGGAGGTCCTTAAACAGCACGGAACCCCCTTTACGTGCGAAAGGTGGTAAGGGACTATTTCAGAAACAGGGACCTACACATTCAAGGGAGGTGTTCAGCGCCGAAAGACTGTCCACTGCGACGTCTCACAGGGGTCTGTACTGGACCACTTTATCGCGTGCTGGGACGCGGTATACGACAAAGTGCTCCGCACGCTGCTCTCCCCGGCTGTCACGTCATCTGCGGATGACACGCTTGTGATGGCCGAGGGGGATACATGGAATGAGACCACAGCCCTCGCCGGGATCCCGGTGACGAGCGTCGTGTAAACCATCAAGTGTCTGCGACTTAAGGTGGCGCTCCACAAAATGAAAGCCTTGATGTGCCTCCATGATTGAAAACAGAGAGCGCCGCCATCCACCGGGCTCTTGGTGGGTGGAGTCTCCGTCTAACTGGGGGCCCGGATGAAGTATCTGGGCTTCTTACTAGATGACCGGTAAAGATTCGCTCACTTTGAGCATATGGCCTCTAAGGTTTCGCGGATGAGCAACGCCCTCGCGGGTTTGATGCGAAACCTTGGAGACCCTAGTTGGAAGGTCCGCTGCTTCTACGTTAACGTGGTGGCATCCGTGGACCTTTATGGTGCGCCCATTTGGGCGGGCGCCTTGCGAGCCTCCGGCCGCGCAACAAAGCTCCTTCGGAGAGCTATGCGGCCGGTGGTCCTAAGGTCCACGAGGTGCAACTACTGGAGATCCCAGCAGAGCAGTACGAAGATTCGTACCAACGCTTGGCAAGGTTCTGGGCTAGGGGGGTTCAACCCGTATTAACCGGGAGGCCACGACGCAATGTTCCCATTGCGGCCATGGTCGGGATACGGCACAGCATACACTGCATGTCTATCCGGCGTGGGCTGAAGAACGCCGAGTCCTGACCACCAGACTCTGGGGAGATCTGTAGCTCCCCGCCATCATGTCCAAGATGATAAAGAGCGAAGAAGCCTTTAAGGCGATAGCCTCCTTCTGCGAGACAGTCCTCTCGCAGAAGGAGGCAGCGAAGCGGGCTCGTCGGGGAGAAGCCCCACCCGACGGTAATAACTTCCGCTCCGCGGAGGAGGGGCGCACATATGTTCGCGTTCGCATCGCGCTGAAACGGGTTGGGCTCGTCGGGGGCAACAAATCCCCGGCGACTCACCGAAGAAGGAAGGCACAGAGAGGCGAGTGCTGAGACTACGCCCACCCCGTGCCAGAATAAGAGGAAGCGGGGGAGAGGCACCGACGGGATCGAATGACATCGACCCCGTCGGCGCCTCTCCCCCGCTTAGCATGAGACAGAAGGAATCTTTCGAACGAACGAGCCACAGCCGCACTTCCACTCCGTTCAGTAAGAATTTATGTTGACTGAACATGTCGCAATAAAGATGTTCTATGAGATCTAACGCTTGTTCGTACAAGCATGGTACGCTACTCTAGTCCGACATTTTCCCGCCCCGGCTCTGCTCCCGCGTCCATATGCTGCGTGGTATCTTCGTACCACAGGGTCAAAGTCAGATGTGATCTTTTTGCCGGTGTAGCGTAATTTAATAATGTCTTGATGTATGCGCGATAGGCGTAAACGTTGTTCGCGACACAAGTTTTTCATTGAAATATACGTCAATTTGGTTGACTTTGACGTAGCCTTTTTGAATTCCTGGCACCGGGTTCTTTTCTATTCGTACGCGAAGCGACAGCATAGTATGAGTAAGGTCTATGTATTCTTCTCCATGTTCGGGTACGATGAATTCTATTATATATATACGAGGGCGTCGTCTGCGAGAGAGTACACTTGTTACAGGCTTGTAATAAATCCAATGCGAACTTTCGATGCTGGTTTGGGTAAGTGGTAAAGAGAAAAGATCCAGCTCGCTCTTCAAGCGTTCGCTGGAGTGTGTGTGAAGAAAAGACCTGTTTAGTTTTCGTCTCGTTCGGCGATTAAAGGAAAATGTCGGACACGGTACTTTTCTTGTTGACTCTACAACGTTTTGCAGCTTCGCTGCTGCATCTTCCCACTATGCGCTTCCTCTTCTTCTTTTTCTTCGATGATTTCTTCACCGTCGTATTTCCCCGTCCCGTCTTAGTTTTCGATGATTTCGAAGAACTCCTTTTACCGCTGCGACTACGTTTACGCAAGCTGGATTTCGCGACGTAATCGCTAAATCTATCGAAAAAAACTGGAGCTTCTTAATCTTCGTCGCCAAATTATATCCGGATCCATCCATCAGTTTACTAATTTCTTTTCTGGCCCGCCTATTAAGGTTCTCCCTTGTTTCCTTAAACCGGGTTTCGACCGCAGTTTTCAACGGGATGCTATTTTCCACGTCCTCGATTATATTAATACCGCTGCGTACAGCTTCTTTTCCAACAACGCGTAAAACGCTGGTCAAATAAGGAAGTGTCCGTCTAAATAGTCCCCCGAGACAATTCCCGATACCGTGTTCATGTTGATACCTACAAAAACCTACGAAAATACGAGAAATTCCACCACCGCGGACTGTGCTTCGTAATTTTCCTGATAATGGGCCATATCGCGTTATAATATCAAAATAAATTTTCTTTAATAGTAACGTCTGAAGTGCAAAGTCACCGTCCTAAATTCGAATGGTATGTTTTCACTTGTTTGATCTCTTATATCTATTTTTATCGTTCGAAAACAAGTCAAGCGTAGAGAGATGTAATTCGCGTGTGAGAAATTCTTTGTGGCGTTACAACCAAAAATGTATCTGTCGAGCGGGTATGTTCGACCGGGACCACTCAAAGAAGAGAGGAAAAGACATCCTCTGTTACGTAAGGCTCGCAGATGTTGCGATAAACGAAGAGTTTATCGGGGATACCTCGCTCGATGCTACCCGGCTCGTCGGATGCGAGTTCGCGCGTTGTCAACGAAATCATGTAAAATAATTCCTCACTAACTTCGCGCGCGCTCGGTGCGGATTTCGAATTGGGATAGCGCGATACAAATTTGATATTCGTCACGTCGGGATACATTAGCTCTTCGCGTTTTTTGTACATATCGAACTCTAGCATACGGCCAAGCTTGTCGGAGAATTTTATACAATGGAACAAGGTGCATTGTTTTTTGTCGCACTTAAGACACATGAAGACTCTGCCCCCGTGTCGGGAATCCAACTGCCAAACGATGCGCGCTCCGATCTCCACACATGCGATGTATAATCCGGACATCATCCGGTAACTAAATATAAACACTTCGTTGTCCCGTTCCTTTTCGAACGTTGTCTAACCGGATCCGCGTTTACCGATCGGTACCCTTGTCCCGGGGAAAGATACGTTCCTACGTGACGATGGGTCTTCGAGGATATACGCGTTACTGTCAAAAGGTCCCATGAGATTCCAATTTAACAATCGCCTCTTCCTCGCGAATTTGGAATCGCGGTCACTGACGCGAGTTGTGTTCTTATTGCCGTCGCCGGATATAAACGCAAAGTATCCTCATCGTCGCGCTCATCTTCGAGCGATGCTTCGTCGAACTCGCATTTATCCATTCGCGCCTTCGCTCTTGGAATAGAGATGCTACTACGTGCTGCTAAATCGTCGGGAATAGAAACGCTTTTGTGCAAAGTCAATTCTTTAGCGAAAATCTGACGAATACTCTTCTCTCGCAATTCGGGATTTCCCATGAATTCGGGAGGAGTAGCTATATCATGCAATAGTCGAGCGAATCGGCCTCTCCCCACCGCTTTTAAGATTCTTCTCTCGCGTACTGCATCGTTCACAAAATCGGCGATATTCGTTCCCTTTAAAGTGTTTCCGTCTATGCTCAAAATCCCTTGCCTGTCCCAGCTTATTCTAACGGGCATCACCACATTGCATAAATAATGCAATAACTTTCATGCTTTACCATAATAACTTTTTGGGATTTTATCCATATTCCTCTGATGCTTTTTTGCTCGCTGCGGCGTCCCCGACGGATTTCGCCAACAGGGCGGCTCAATACGCTCGCATTATCTTCATCGATACGGACTTCCGATAGTTCCCTCATCTCTCTCTCACGATTGAGCCCCGGTTCGTCATCGAGGACGTTGTCGATATCATTTCTGTATCTCGCATTGTCTTCAAGGCGACTGTTTTCAGTCATCGTCGTCGTCGTCGTTGCTAACGCACGCATTTTCACGCGTTTGTTGACTTTTCTCTTCTTCTCGAAAAAATGTAGGTAACGTTGAACGCTTCTCTGTACAATTCCTATTTCTCACGATCCGGCATCGTTGAATCGAGAATTCGTCTTATCTTGGCATCGAATCGCGATAAAACGGTTCCTGGAGTGCGTACGGTATTTTCACCGGATCTCGCGTCGTTATTCGACGAAATGGCGGGAATAACAAGTTGTCGTTACGGCTGTTGTTGCATTCTCGCGAGATTTTCCGTAGAAATCAAAACCATCTTCCTCGCTCTTTGCCATGGTACATCCGCGCGCGCGCGTTTGATTTAATTAATTTCGCGGTCTACCGATAACGCTGGATAGAATAGCACTGAGTATGGGTTCGATCAAGTAACGCAAGAATCTTCCTTTTTGCACGATAACTTTCCTCTTGGCTTTCAAACTAGTGCGTTTACTCGCGATACTCCGCAGCGCTGATTTGTACTTGGACAAACGACTTTTTTCTCGCTAGTCGAGCAGTACGTTACCTCTGAGTGTGTTGAAAGCGCATTCGCAGATACACGCGATGAAATCGTTACCAACGCAGAGTAAAAAGGAGGCGCGCTCTTTCTTCGTTAAACAGCACAGTGCTTTCAGAAGGCAGACGTTTTTCCGACCAATGGAGCGACACGCGATACTCGTCGCTCTATCGCTACTCCCTCATTTTGATGTCATTGCGAAGACACGACTATCGCGATTCAGGCGAACAGAGATTTCCTCGATCTACGCGGGACATAAACATAATGCGCGTTATCCATGGGGAAGATGCATGCGCGAAATCAATATTCGTCGAGAGTGGACTGTTTCAAATCAAGCAGCAAATATTCGTACGATCGCGAAATAGCGTCGTCGTACGCCTCTTCCAGAAACTTTGGATCATCCGGATAAACTTGACGTGCCGAGTAGCGAATTTTTCGCGATCGCGAGGATTTTTGAATACCACATATTTCTCTCAACAGCAGTAATTGCAGTTGAGAGAAATATCCCGCTGTCCGCGAACTTGATGAAAGAGATTTTAGGAAATCAGTATAACGCTGAGGTTCTTGTGATGGCTACCTATTGTGAACAAATCCATAATCACGTCGCACGTAGACGATTCCCTCATCGATTATCACTAATTTCGCGCAAAGCGGATAGTGCGAGTAATCATCGGGGCGAGGTAAACCTTTGCGAAACTCGATTATATTTTCCCATCGCTTTCCGACGTCACGCGATGCCAATTCGATCTTTTCGCGGCTGTACAACGAATCCACTTCATGCTGCAGTTGATAATAGGCTTCCTGCCATTCCACATAATAAAACAAAATTCTTTCAAAACTAATGTCGGATATATCGGACAAAAGAAAAGTCGGCGAAGAAAAGTCTTCACGAAGGTCGTTTTACCGCATCCCGTGAGACCGCAAATAATTGACGTTCAAGAATGTTCCAACGCACATTCATGTCGCGAAACAAACGGTCTTCGTATGCGACTGTGGGAATGAAAAAAAGCTGGCTCGTGAGCGCGGTTGTATATCTTAAATCGCGACGGTGGGCTAGCAAACACGTGCGGGAGGCCCACGCGGCGGCCGCCGCGTCGGCGTACATCCGCGGAGCACGCACGGGCGCGCAAGCCTCAGTGAGCTCTTTCCCGCGGCGCGACGCACAAAGCTTATTTAGTGCTGAGGGAAAGATACAGCTCGTATCCAGTGCTGCAGAAATGTACCCGCGGACGCCGCAGGACAAATACCCCTTCCATGCGCCTTCTCCTAACGCACACAACGCTGCTGCTCCGTCTCGGTATAAAGCCACGTCGCTCATGTCACCGAGCGAAAAGAGAATGATCTTCGCTCCTTCTCATTCCGACTCACGCGTTTACGCGCGTCCAAAGATATTTCAGCTTTCTCGGCGTGGATCTGAGTCGTGAACGCGATTATGATATATCGTCGTTGCTGAGAAAAAATCCCCTATGTAAAGTTTCTTATCAAATCAAGATGTTTATATCAATATACTTTCAGAATTTTATTCTACATATAATGACACAAGTATCTTAAGCTTACGTCACACGGTGCCTGTTTTGCTGTTAGTTTAGCTAATAGATTCCTTGCGCGCTGCACTGTGGACTACGTTGCGTGCTGATAAGATCGCAGTGCTGCTAGATTTCGCTTCACATGACAGACGTAGATATGTTCTTTTTAGTTACACTAAGTTGTACTTTTTACACCGACCTAAAACCGACATTTTAGCCCAAATTTTTCTGTTATTTTCTTTATTTCTTCTTTTTTTTCTATTAATAAGAAAAGAGCTATTGCAACCAATTCTTTTTTCTTGCGACTTCCATCACTATAAAAAATATTAAAAGTAATAAAAAATATTAAAAGTAATTCACTGTAAAATTTAATGGAATGAAAATATTAGGAACAGCCTCCAATCGCCTTGACTTTGACAAACATTGTCAACGTCATGGCCCTGAACAATATTCAAAAGGTTTTAGCCGTTGGTCGGACACCTTAAGTACCAATACTAATAGCAACAATATTGTAACTTTGAAGCCTTTTAACTCAAAAGATACTTAATGAAAAAATATTTTATTAATGTTTTAGAAAGCTCTCGAAGTATGCTATAAGAATATGTAATGATAAATGGGGGGTTCCATTTAAAAAATTCAAAGTGACCTTGTCCTGACCTTGACGACGCCACTCGAGGTGAAACCAATGATATCATCTTATGTTTCCCTCGAAATCCCAAAACTTTTATCTGAAACATTTTTTCCTAAAATGCACTGTTCAAGAGATATTTGAGGTGATCGATTAAAATGGGACACCCTGTATATACAGGGTGTTGAAAAAAAGGGTCACATATTTTGATAGCAGGTAATATTGATCAAAACAAGAAGAAAAGGTCTAATTAACATG
>NW_022639771.1:1484-1698 GCF_010583005.1 Odontomachus brunneus | reverse complement strand
GAGGGAATCAGCAGATGAGGCGGAACCGAACAACGTAAGTTGGAAAATGTAACGGACATAATTTTTTGTTATCCAGCGGTTCCTTTGATCCCAAGAATAAGGTCCGGTGAAGTTTACTTTGCGGATTAAGGAGTTTTAGTACTGTATTTTCCAGGGTTATTTCGGAATTTTAGTCGGAATTTTTATTGGGGAAAGACAAAAAAAAAGGTCTTAC
>NW_022639771.1:710-1474 GCF_010583005.1 Odontomachus brunneus | reverse complement strand
GAAATCCCAAAACTTTTATCTGAAACATTTTTTCCTAAAATGCACTGTTCAAGAGATATTTGAGGTGATCGATTAAAATGGGACACCCTGTATATACAGGGTGTTGAAAAAAAGGGTCACATATTTTGATAGCAGGTAATATTGATCAAAACAAGAAGAAAAGGTCTAATTAACATGGGTCCTAAGCTTGTATCTTCTAAGATACAAGCTATTTTGTTATTTGAGCTATTTGTCATTTTCTTATTTGTTACGTCTGGATATTACGTCCTGGTAGAGAACGCAACACGACGTAAGGTCTCGATCGTACTAGCAAGTCGAGTTACGAGTCAACGACCAGAAGGATCGCTTTACGCGTGTACCGACGTACGACGAGTGGTCCTTTTTCGATCAGAGAACTGAATCTCTTTATCGCGGACGGACCGAGAGCGGATAAGAGAAATGAAGGGGGAAAAGGGAAGGATTCGAAAAGAAATTGTGATATAATTTGAATTGGAATTTAGATAATTCTTAACGATTACATTTATTTTCCTCGCGGGGTTGTTACAATTTTTATTAATTACTAGCACGGAGACAAAGTACGCGCGTGTGTGTGTGTTTGTGTGTGTGTGTGTGTGTGGACTTCTGGGTGAGGGTGAGCACTAATGTTCAGGATCATTGGGAGGTAAAGAGAGTGAAAAGTTCTAGGAGTCTAGGAAGGAACCTGTGCGTAATCCGGGACAAATACTGTACGCGAGCTACCCGGAGTTAAAGTTTTGATATTGAAG
>NW_022639771.1:0-532 GCF_010583005.1 Odontomachus brunneus | reverse complement strand
GGGAAGGTAGATCGAAGTTGTTGGTATTCAATGACGTTGGGTGGACAAGATGGTGCAGTAATTATAGGTGAGGGATCGTTGCTGAGGTTTTTCAAACTTTTGACTTCCTGTGTTCCCATAGGGTGGTTGTCTCCAGTTTTGCTCTTCCCACCGAAGTGTAATAATAGTTGGGTAAGGGAGTCCCAAAGGGCTCCTATTAAGTATAAGGAACAACCAAAAACAGAATGTAAGGCGACACCATGCAGGATAGTGTCTAATATGAGTTTAATCATCCTGATGATGATTACGATGCCAAGTAACCCGGCACTAATATTGCCGAAAATAAGAAATTTCCCCCATATCCTGTCCCATGTTGAGGTTGCTAATTTTTCTAGAGCTGCTTCGTCCAGCAAATTCATGAAGGATCCCCCGTGTATAGTGGTAGCTTGTCCCATCATTCCTCTTGCTAATGTGTTGAGGACAGAAGGTCGCTCGACAGGGAACAAAATATGATCTTTAAATTCTTCAAGATCGGCCTGTGAGTAGATTCCGC
>NW_022639770.1:211996-212171 GCF_010583005.1 Odontomachus brunneus | reverse complement strand
GGGAGAAGAGGAGCTATAGAATGGCCAGCCAGATCCCCTGATCTTACACTACTTGATTATTTTTTGTGGGGTTATCTTAAAGATAGGGTATATCGAACGAAACCAGCAAACCTCGAAGAACTTCAACAGAGAATAAGAGATGAAATTATTGCCATTGATGCAGACATGATTCGCC
>NW_022639770.1:210714-210983 GCF_010583005.1 Odontomachus brunneus | reverse complement strand
CAAACTACCTGTTTCGTTAGTAATGACTACTAGAACTGTTTGCATTGCCATCTAACATTTGCGGGCGGAAACTAAGTTAAGGTCCTAATATATATACGGGGTGAATATTTTATACCGGAACATCTGAATATCTCGAAAACAAAGCGTTGTACAAAAAAATGTTAAATACAAAAGTTGTAGGGTTTAAAAAGATCTATTTTATGATATTAGCAGTTTGACCTTGAGTTGCGTCATAAAGATCAGGTCAAGGTCACAATGATGTTTTTAAA
>NW_022639770.1:208176-208459 GCF_010583005.1 Odontomachus brunneus | reverse complement strand
TTCCATTTAAAAAAATTAATGTGACCTTGACCTGACCTTCGCTACGCAACCCAAGGTCAAACTGATGTGATCAGTAAATACATCTTTTTAAACGCCACAACTTTTGTCTGAAACATTTTTTTGTAAAACTTATATTTTTCCTGATATTCGGGCGTCCCGGTACTTTCCGAACACCCTGTATATATGTGTGTGCCTAATTGTATATTTTTTCCTGTAATCCATCAAGTGCAAAAAATCCAAAACAGTTTAAATATTGTATGAATCTTACTTATTGTCTCAGAAC
>NW_022639770.1:205235-208166 GCF_010583005.1 Odontomachus brunneus | reverse complement strand
TTAAAATAAAAATATATAAAGTAACACTTGCAATTATTGTCTCAGAAAATGTAAATTATCCATATTAAAAAATATTTAAAATACAAAATTGGACAATATTTAAAATACAAACATTTCAAAGTGATGAAAATGTACTTTTTAATCGCTCTAATTCCATAAATTTTCACCAAATCTTCGTCTATAAAGTATGTATTCATAATTGTAACATAAAACTTGTCTCATATTCACATTTTATTCTTCACAGGTCAGTGAAAAAAATTCTTTTTGCACCTAAAAATCAATTGAGAATTCGTAACATAACTGAATTTTTTTTTAATTCCATGTGCTATCTGGGAAAGTTGTAAGTTTCTTAGTTTCTTAGTTACCTATACGTTGTCCTAATTAAATTTTATCATATTAAGAATTTTGTTATATTTTTATTATATATGACGTTCAGAAAAACATTAGTACAATTATTATAAGTGCCCGCTGATACTTGGATTGGTACGAGTCATCCAAAGTTTCCATACATATTTCTTTCTAGGTAAGGTATCGCGCGAAAAGAAGAACGAGTGAGAGAATGAATCATGTGTATATATATATATATGTGTGTGTATGTGTGTGCGCAAGCGAGAAGATCGCTGCTGGCTCGTGTCTGCTGCCGCGATTGTTAGCTCGCCAGTAGTCAGACAAGGACAGATAGATATTCGCTGTCCGTCTTTGTTTAACTCATACCAGTCGTAGCATGGAACAGAACCTCATCGCATTTATCATGTAGTTGCTACACTGGATAAGGTTCTGATTCTCACCACAGCTAACTATGGCTCTGCGGTCGATTCGGAGTTCTCGGCTCCGGGGCCAGGAGCCTTAAGATATTGTACTAATTTTAGGGCCGATCAAATTTTACTACTGAGATAAGCGGTGATTCATATCCGACTAGTAGTTTGGTGATTCCTGTTATTCACTGTATGGAAAGTAAGATCGAAAATTGCGTTCCTTTGACAGTTGAAGGCAATGTTTTTAAAAACAACATCTTAACTGAAATTCAACGACGCTTCAAAGACATTAAATCGTATCAGATATTTGCAGTATCAATTCTTCTAGACCCGCGATATAAACGCATGCATTTTCAGTCACCAATAGCTGTTTCCACTGCTTTGTCACACATTAATCGTCAGTTAAAATTAATCCCTATTAATAATAACATAAACAAGGAAGACTATCAGGAATCGCGAATCGAAGGCAAAAGTAACAAGTTCGACATATGGACTGTTCATGACAATTTAATCCAATCATGCATATCATCTCTCGATGAATCTGATGGCATAAATGTTGAATTACGACAATATTTAAATCAGCCACCTATTTCGCGAAATCTAAATTCATTCGACTATTGGCAAACACTTAAGCCCGCTTATCCGACCTTCTTTACAATCGCAATGCGTTATTTATCTGTCGTTGCTACCTCAGTTCCTTCTGAGCGCATTTTTTCAAAAGCTGGAATCATCAAATCAGACATAAGAAATAGACTTAGCGGAAAACGATTGAACAGTCTACTCTTTTTAAGTTTACTTAGTGAACAGACTTGGGTACTCGTTTAAAAAATCCAGCTTTCTGCCTTCTATATTATATTTATTTCTGTTATATTCTATGTTATTTATTATATTTTCTTCTATATATTATATTCCATATTATATTCTGATATATATAATATAATGATCTATATTATATTTTACTTATATAAAGTTTTATATGTGACTATATATATGATTATAAACTATAAAAAAATTTTTCTTTTAGTAACGATTGCACTCATATACTCAAAACTGGCAATTGGCATATATTTCCTCTCATCTTTACTATTACTCTACTTTGCATGCAATGGTTGTTCATAAATTTTATTATAAGTGTCTGTTACGTATTGTGTTGGTTTATTAATATATATAAAATTCTAATTTTACTTTTTTTATATTTCAGATTTTGGAACATGACAATGATTCAGGACAAAGATATTGGGAAGAATACAATGAATTGGTAAACTTGATTATACATTTAATTAGTCTGATTTAGATATATGATTTACACTTTGTATAAAAAACAAAAAGTATCAATAAAAAATAAATGATATTAATAAATATATATTATTCTGATACCTGAAACGGAAAAAATTGCGTTTGAATAGTTAAAATTTGAAGATGAATTTTTCGCCATGGAGCTGCACGTTTTACCGACATTAATTAAATAATAATTGATTACTTAATTGGTCATTTTTGTTTTGAAACACAATCGATTATGCATATTCGATTATTTATCTAACCGATTATTTAATAATCGATTATTTAAACATTCGATTATTTAACAATCGATTTTTTCCGATATCGCCCATCACTACTCTAAGTCTTACGTTGACTTGGAGGCGAGCGTGGCTCGTGTTCCTGATGTCGCCGATGCGACAAAGACTGAAGTTCGCAGGGACTTAGTCGCGAGTGGAGTTCGCGTGTGCGACGGCGTATAAGTCTGGCGTCGACTTATACGTGACCGTGACTTGCGTTGATAAGGCCGCGTATGTGACTAACGCTAAGTCTCGTTGAGACTAGAAGCGAGTATCCCTCGCATGTTGAGTCGCGGATGCGACAATCTATTAGGACCTTAACTTAGTTTCCGCCCGCAAATGTTAGATGGCAATGCAAACAGTTCTAGTAGTCATTACTAACATTACTTAACGAAACAGGTAGTTTGTGATTAATTTCGACATTTCTCGATAACATTCAGTCAGCATACACAATTATTTTCCTAAACAACAATTTCTTTTGCTTTGTGAAAAATGGAACGCGATAAAGTGTTTTTTCGACATGTGCTTTTGCACTATTTTGATTTGAAAAAAAGTGTAGCAGAAGTTCATCGATTACTTGAAGAAGGTTATGGTGATCGAGCTCCATCACATACAACATG
>NW_022639770.1:200668-205225 GCF_010583005.1 Odontomachus brunneus | reverse complement strand
CCACTTGTTCAGATCGATGCAGCACGGCTTGAGTGGTACACGCTTCCGAAATGTTGAAGAAGTGCGAGAATGGGTGGACGAATGGATTGCTTCGAAACAAACATCGTTTTATCGAGATGGTATCGCCCAGTTGCCAGAAAGATGGCAAAAAGTTGTAGAAAGTGATGGAAAATACTTTCATTGAAATAATTTAAATAAATTTTTTACAATAAATGCTTTTTCTCAGTATTTTTTGGGCGGAAACTAAGTTAAGGTCCTAATATAAGTCGTGAGTAGACTTATCGGCGAACGTGGTTCGCGTGAGCGCTGCGCCCCTGGCAGCGGAGCAATAGCGAGCGTGGCTCGCGTGAGAGCTGCGTCCCTGGCAACAGAGTTTCGATAGAAACCTACGACTCGCGCGGAGTCGTGAGCCCAACAAGTACAGCGTTCTGTCGAACTGATACACGAGAGCTGCGACACTTGAGCTATCGCAAAGGAAAGCGTCCACCGCGGTGGAGGCTCCGAGGTAATCCAAATGGTCGCGCGAAGCCTTCTCTCAATTCTCGATCGTATGGAGAAGGTGGAAAATCCGTGGAGTTACCTAATTATTCGTACCAATAAATGCCAACGTGACTTAGACACTCTAAAGGCAGTTGAAGATCAATGCAGAGATGCAAAAGAATACCTCGCCTGAGGCAAAGGCCCAACGTGCAAGCGCACTCAAGAAGGCCTGCTAGGTAGAGTTCAAAAGAGTACCTCAACGAGGCAGCGGCCAGATGTGCTACCGCAGTCAAAAGGCCACGAGTGGTCTCGCGCGGCGCCTTATATAGGCGCCTAAGCGAGATTTGACCGCGAGTAATGGCTCCGGCTGACGCCGTCGCCGCGTCGCGGTGAGGAGGCTGGCGGCGGGAGGCTGGCGACTACAAGTCGAGCGGCGCCTGGGCCCCGGCCGCCCGCCGTACCCGCTCCGTATGAACGTAAACGTCCGGAACAATATAACTTCGTTAAACTTTTTGTTAAAATTTAAAATGTTCTATACAATAAATAATTCAGCATCCTTACCTTGTGCATTTTAAGTCTACATGCTCGATTGTGTTTTGTCTATGCTGAACGTGCACGAGCTTGCACGAGTCACTTCTCAATTAAATGCTCGCATGCGACGCTTGGATAGTGATTGCTCTTACGTATTGTTAAAGAATTCGCAAAATTTGTCGGTGTTCTTCATCGTCCGGTCTCTGAGAGGATGAGCAGTGAACAGAGGTATGTACAACACTATTTTAAGGAATGGGAGGATTATTTCTTCGCTTCTATATGTGGAAAAACAGTTTGTCTTCTATGCGGTTTTAAACCTTCTACAGTAAAAAAATATAGACTACAAGAACATTACAAACGTAAGCATTCTCGTGAATACGGACAATCTCGGTGTAGAAAAGTATAATTTAATAGAAGGATTAAAATTAGTATTTTAACAAAGTCGTGATATTAATGTAGAATCATATGTAGATACATCGGAAAAAGCTCTTGTTGTTTCATATAAGATTTCTCATATGATCGCAAAATATTCGAAACCATTTGCCGAGGATATATTTATAAAAGATTGAATTATCGAAGCAGTAAATGCATTTAGCGGTTCGTTAAATATAAAAAAAGCTTATAGTATTCCACTTACCGATAAGACAATTGCGTCAAGAATCGCAAATATCGCGAGCTGCATTGAAAACAAACTGCAATCTCTATTAACAAGTTGTCTAATTTGTCTCTATACTTTGATGAAAGTATCGATAATCGACACGTGAATCAATTGAGTATATCAATATTCGTTCAAATTGTACAACAAGATTTTTCATGTGTCGAGGAACTCTTAGGTTTCGTTCCTCTGTATGAAACAAAGACAGGCGCCGATATTTTTACAGCTATCAAAACAATTTTTTATAAATTTAATATTGACTTTTCCAAATGCTCGGCTATCATTACTGATGGTGCAAAAGCAATGACTGGCACAAAAACTGGATTCTTCGGCCAATTAAAGCAGCGAAATTTAAACATTCCTATGATTCATTGTATTATTCATCGAGAAGCATTATGTGGGAAAGCTGTGAAATTCAGCAACGTAATGCAAATGGTCACAAAGATTATAAATTGCATTAAAGGTGGTAACAAATTCCTTTCTCATCGAAAATTTCAGCAGTTTCTCACAGAGCATAACGCAGCCTACACGGATGTATCCCTTTATAGTGAAGTTTGCTGGCTTAGCGCTAGTAAATGTTTAGAAAAATGCTTTGCAATAAGAAAAGAAATCTTCTTTTTCTTGCAAGAACAACTTCAAAATACGAACAATTTAAAGATTTCTTCACTAATGTAGAGTTGCTTTCTGAACTCGCAGTAATAACTGACTTAACTACTCCTTTGAATTCATTGAATTTAAAGCAGCAAAAGGCCAATCAAAATATTTACGAATTGATTAGTGTAGATTCTTTTCAAAGAAAAAATTAAGAGTACTAAAAAATCATTAGATACAGCATGTTTTCCATTTTTTCCATGTTGTCAGATTCTTGTAGAGGAACATGAAATTAATTTCAAACAACATATTCACATTCTTGAGTCTGTAATAACTCAATTCGAAACGCGTTTTAGTGATATCGCAATACTTCGGGATGATTTAATTTTTTTGTAAATCCTTTCACTGTTCCGATTGAGGAATAGAAATTAGAATTTTAGGAGGAACTTTGTCGTCTTCAAACAGATATTTCCCTCAAGGCGCGGCCAGAAAAAGGAATAGATTTTTTTAAGGTTTTAAAACAATCTTCTTATCCGCTTTTAAGAAATTTTAGTCTTCGCATTTTTTTTATGTTCGGCTCCATATATCTAAGCGAAAGCTCTTTTTCTAAAATAAAATTAACAAAAACGGATAAACGTTTTTGTCTAAATAATGCATCGTTATCCTCATTAATGTTAGCAAACACTTCAAATAGTGATATTGATATTTCATCTCTCGTGCAGTCGCACAAGATAATTAGAAAATGTTTAATTTTTTCTTTTTTTAATGTTTCCTTTGCCGAGCAAAAGTTGATGTTTTTTCTCTTTTTTTCAGTGGAATAGACCTATAGGGGATATCACTTAAAAAAAAAAACGCGTCGGCAATAGAAGACCTCATGAGTGACGCGGAAACCTATTGTATTACACTTTCAAATTATAATTGTAACGGCCTTGCGTTACGTGCGGGATAGTCTGAGCCGATGTGGTCCGGGTTTCGTTGGTGAAATGAAAACCAGTGGTATAGCTTATAATAATGTGGAACTATATTCTAATTTCGAAGCTATTTACAAGTATTTACAGGCGACGTTACGCCGTTGGCGCGTGGTCGCGTTTTTGCTCTCGTCGGGAGCCGTTGTTGTCGTCTCGCGATCAGCTGCGAGCGTCGAGGCGCGCGAGCGTCCGGCGGGACGCGGTCGGGATTGTTTCCTGATACGCTATTGTTCGTCGTTCGGAGTTCGTTGCCTCATCGGCTTTAATCTGTTTATCTATCCTGGTTTTTCCTGGCTGGTTTAAAAGCGCTCGTTGTCACCGTTATCTTACGTCCTGTATGCGTTCGCAATCGTAGATGTTAGCGGCGTAGCGCGAGGAGGAAAGGATGTCGACGTCGCGTATCCACTTCGGTCGACGGTGCGGTGTGCGGATAGGAAACCGACGTCGCGTATCCACTTCGGTCGGTAGAGCGGTATCGGAGAGAGGATGTCAACGTCGCGTATCCACTTCAGTCGACGGAGCGATATATGGATAGGAAACCGACGTCGCGCATCCACTTCGGTCGGTAGAGCGGTATTGAGGAAAGGATGTCGACGTCGCGTATCCACTTCGGTCGACGGAATGTCTAGGATCTCTAGGAGTTTTGAGTTCTGGTCGGTCGTGCGCCTGAAAGGAGCTTTCCGATCGATCTCTCCCTATGTCAATTTTCTGTCGGCTTTTATACAAAATTATAACAAACAGCGCGACTGTTTGTTTGACCTTGCGGTTATCCCGCGCGCGGTTGTTCGGCGTTCTTTTGTTAGTCTTATAGTTATTGCTTTTAATGTCGTGACGCTTTCCGGATCGTCACATAATAATATAAAAATATAATAATATAATTATAATAATATAATAATATAATAATTATAATAATATATTTTTTGTGGTGCTTTGTACAAAATATTATACGTATAATTCTTTCAATATATTTATTTTTTAGCCATTGAAGTGCGTTAGAGGAGCGCGCTATCAACGCTAACGTTATTATATCTTCTCTATATATATTTCTCCGCTAGATGGCGCGATGTCGAGAGTGTTAAGATTACCGATTTATGGGAATTGTGGTAGTGAGAGAGTAAGGCGACGTAGGAAGGACATAGTTGTGCTCAGGAGAAAGTTTCTAGTCTATTTTAGATAGTTATTGATGAAGGTTTTTAGGCAAACGGAAGTTTCGGATAGTCGGCGTGTTTCTTGAGGTTCTGATAAAAAGAACCATACATATAGAGAACAGCGTGTAAGGCAAAAAGAAGATGTTGCCGAGAAGGCAGAGCGAAGAAGATCTAACGGGGGGGG
>NW_022639770.1:194349-200597 GCF_010583005.1 Odontomachus brunneus | reverse complement strand
GGGGGGGGGGGGGCAGATCCCCTCCCCGGCTTACGAAGAAATAAGTAAGAACGAGAAACATGCCTTATCGCAAGAAATTTATAAAAAATTATTAAGGCAAGAAACCGAATTAGAAGAAACAAGAATGGAAATTCAGAAAGAAACAGGAAGTCTAAAGAGAACGCATTTCTCCACAGAAGAGGAGATCGTTAAGCAGGGAGGACAATTGACAAAAGTGGCGGGAAACAGGAGAAATATGAAAAAGAAGGCAAGTCAAAGATCAGTCTCACTAACGAGAGAGAACGAGCAGGATATGAGAAAAATAATAGTTATAACATCAGGGGATGAAGGGAAGAACAATTAAACAGAACAAAGAAAATACGCAAAAAAAGAGATGGAAAAGATGACAATGATGAACAGAAGAAGAGAAAAAGATGAAATATGATGCCTATTCGAAGGCACCATATATAGTACACATATGGTAGCCATCAGACAAAGAAAAGAACAGGAATCCGACGCCACTGTTAACGATAACGAAGAAGCTAGCAAAAGCGAATATAAAATTTGAGAAGATTCGTAGGCACACGAGAGACACTTGGAAGTTAAGCTTCATATCGAAAACAGCGGCCAACAATGTAATATCGAATATATATCTGAGAGAACTTGGACTAGTAGCTTTTATCCCCAGATATAAACTTAGTCGTAAAGTAGTGCTGAGGGATATACCAGTAGACATGGACCTAGAAGAATTAAAACAAGAAATTGAGGAAGAAAACCCGAAAGTAAGGATAAATAAAATCTTTTGAATGAAAAGGAGGGAAAGAACGACAAGACAATTGGTGGACTCGGAAACAGTGTGCTTGGAAATAAAGGGAGTAATAATACCAGAAATAATTTATATCTTAAGGACAATGAACCCAGTTATTCCGTATGTCAATGCAGTGAGAATATGCTATAATTATGGAAGGTATGGGCATATAGAGAAGTTCTACAGCAGACCAGTGAAATGTCTGACATGCACGGGTGGCCAGAAAAGTATGAGAGAAGCACCATGTGCGGAGGGTAGAAAGATGTGCATAAACTGCGGAGAAGACCACAGCACGGTAGACCGGGGATGTTCAGTATATATACAACAAAAGGAGATAGTTAGAATTATGGCATATGATAATTTGCCATACGTAGAAGCGATGCAACTAGTGATAGGGAGCAAGAGGGAAGCACCGGAAAAAACAATGCAAAATTACCCACTAATGACAACTTTACATGATTCATTGTTAGAACGCTTATGTACAGGTAACGAAAGATTTTACCTGTACGTTACCTGTACATAAGCGTTCTAACAATGAATCATGTTCTGACACACTTACAGAAAATAGTGAGAGGCAAGGGGACTCACTCTAATCAAGTACCCCGAAGAGATGTAAATCCGACCGTGCGACCTCCGCGCGGTACATCTCGGGTGATGCTAACGCCGGCGGTTATAAACAATTAATATTTTTAACATGTTTCATTCACTTCACATAACTAACAATAAATGTCATAAGTTGATTTTATTGTATTTTGAAAGTCGCATGTCGAGTTACTGCCTATTCAAGTAATTTTTACAGTTTTCGTCCGCCATATTGGATCCGCCATATTGAATTTTGAAAATCTGATTTCAGATTCGGATTCAGCGACTTCAAAAACCAATATATTAAAAAGATCGAACAGTTCAGAAATATAGTTTCACAAGGTGTTTCATGCGCAATGTCAAACGAGCGCGGTAATATAGGGGTTATTTACCCCCCAAATATTTATATAAAAAAAAAAAAAAAAAATGTTTCTTAATTAGCTTTCCTTTTGAAGTTTTAATAGATTTCACTTCGATTAGATCAAAACTGATTTTTTGTAGCAAAAAATTGGTCACTTTAGGGGTAGTTGGTCCCCTAATTTTCACTCCCCCTTCAACATACCTAGGCCGATTTTCGTCTTCTATCAAAAGATACTTTCATACCAAAAATCATTAAGATCGCTTCACTGATCTCAAAGATATCGCAATTTTTCCATTTTACCCCCTATTTTGGGAGGCTCGTTTCATACCCTAAATATGTTTTTCCGCCGCTAAAAAAAAATACGTGTCCCTTACTTTTTCATGTATTATAACATATCCAAATTTCAGAAAAATCGGAGAGTGACACTTCCGTAGGTTTACTTGTTAGTGTTAGCAGGATATATTTGAATTTTACTGTAATTTTTTGTCACATTATATTACCAGATAGTTGTCAAATACTAAGATTAAGTTGGATGTAGTGGATTGGAATCTGTTGAAAAGGCATGACCAAATTTGTTGGTATAGTGCTATCATTTGACTATCTGGGAAGGTTCTATTGGTTTAACCTTGGGTGGCGCCGCCAAAGTCTGGCCGATGTCAACTTTGCTTTTTTAAATAGAAACATATATTTTTTTATTACAGAACTTTATTCTACGTAAAGAAACAAACAACTTTTGTTTGAAAAAAATTTTATACGACCTCTATTTTCTAAGATATTTACGGAAATATCTACAAAATTATTGGTTTCAATAATTTTTTACTCGGATTCTGTTAACTTTACCGAAAAATCGCGAGAGATAAATATTATTAATTTTCTTCTCATAGAGCTCTGAGAATTTTTTTAGAATTTTTTAATTAGTTATTTAGTACTGCATTTTCTTGCATTTTCTGGAAATACTAAAAAGTTTATGTAAAGTAAAGTAATAATGGAGAGGTTACGGAGAGCCGAATAATCGATTGGAATTAGTCGATTTTCTCATGCTTACGTACTTACGGAATTTTGTGTATGATGGTCTTAATATTGGAAAAACATGTCGATTATATAAACGTAGCTGGTATTTATCGCGTTACGAGATAAAAGTGTCAGTTTGGCTATAAAATGTTAATAGAAGTAAGTAAAATTATTCTGAATTCTTTCCAAGATAAAATAAAAAAGTTAATTCAGTTAAAAATTGTGATATTATAAAAAAGTCGTATTTATTATATACTAAATTGTCATTGTAACTTTATATTATTCTGAACAGTATTTGAAAAACAATTGTATTAATATAAAATAGTGCAATACGAAATATGAGTTTTCAGATTTTAAAATGTCAACGTGTTGTGTTCCACGATGCAAGAATTATTATCAGAAAGGCTTTTCACTGTATTCGTTTCCTGCAGATTAATAATGTTTCAAGTTTACAATCAAAATTGTTTTTAGTTACTTATTTTACAGTTTAATATAAAAAAAGACTACTTATTGTTCATAATTTTCTTATTTTACTTTTCAAATTATCCCACTTCCCATGACAATTTCTATTGGTTCTGCTATATTTTTCCAAATCTTGTTTCGATCAATAAGGAAGAACCACGCACGTGGCCAGACTCTATTTTATAGGGGTTCTACACTGAGTAAGCATATGTTACACTTTCTCTTAACTTCGGTTGCTAAACATCTACTACCGCTGTTTATAGAGTTCATATCGTTATATTGATATTAATCCCGCGAACAGTTAAAAGTTTCACTTGAAAGGTAGAGTGACAGCTGTATCGCTCAAAATAAACCCAATATTTCGGATTAGACATGATAAATTATTTTATTCACGTGTACAAATGTCACGATTTCACAAATACATTCTATGAACACATAGATATAGTATATGGCCGCAATGTGTGTATAACTATATAGTAGTGTATATAACTATATATAATAGGTAATATTATAAAATAGTATTGATCGTATTTTTTTACTTGTATAGTTTTACATGCAAACAATAAATAAACGGGCATTTCGTGTTTCTTGCACATATCGATACCTTTCGATGACATGTAACAAATTTTTGGCACAAACAATACTAGATTTGTTTCTTCAAATTGCATTTATAAATGTTACTTACGTCAGAGCTCGGAATTAGTTACCCATTTCGGCTGATTCTCAGGAGTTACGTCTTCTATCTTTCCTTTGCCGCGAGCGGGCCACAAAAGTGACGGTCGAGTCTTCAAGCTTGAAGCCGCAACTGGCCGCGACCGTCATTTTCGCGGCCCGCTCGTGGCAAGGGGAAGATAGAAGGCGTAGCTCCCAAAAATCGGCCGAAATGGGCAACTAATTCCGAACTCTGATTTACGTTATTTTAACTTTCTACTGATAACGAGAAGTTACGATACATCGAGCAACGTGGTCTGCCTGAGGTCGAATTCCACCTCAATATTGTCAGCAGAGGTTTAATTTCGAGACTTGCATTTACTCTACTTATTGTTATATCAATTAATACAAGTATAAATATCGATAGTGAAAGTATAAAATCAACTGGATCATTCTCTCCTAAGATGTCGTGAAAAGTAATGCGACTACTCAGAATTGTCAATTATTTTCATGGGTTTTACTATAAAATTGTCCGAATGACCATCGACGTCCTCCAATTCCTTTGAATAGAATTTTGCTGCTATCCTAGCGCGTCCCTCTAACTTTGGTATCATGGAGAATATGCATTCCGCATCCGCGTCTACCTCGACAGGCTCCGTCAGTTTTAGCTTCAATTGCTCGTTCAGTCCAGGTCCTTCGATGAGGAATCTGCCTTTTTTTAAAGGAATCGGCAATGGATTACGGAATTTAGCCGTCGCGTTAAGAGTCTGACCGACTATTGGATCGTTATGCAACTGAAAAAAAATTATAATATAAATTAATACTCACAATATACCGCATCAATATATAAATAATATTGATTAATTTCATTATTTTACATTATCGTTGATATTACCATGATTTTAATATCGGGTTTTCTGACACGAAAGTCGTCCTGCGCAAAATACTCGAAGTTCGTATCTTTCACGGTAGCGAGACAAGCAATGTTGAAGGCGCACTGATCCAACAATCGTGGGCCGTATTCTTCCCAGGAAACGTCCATGCGGATTTCTTCGAGCACACCTGGACGCACCAACCTCTCGACATTTAATCTTTTCACTGGATCACCCACGCGACCGGTGTAGAGGACAGTTTCCACTCTCAGAATCACTGACACACGGTACTCCATCAACGAATGCCGATTTTTTATCAGTAACACAACGCTGTCGAAAAGTGAACGAACTTTTTATCCATCTAAGATCATTTTTATTCTCAATAATATTAATTTTTATAATTTATCTATCTATCTAAGAAGATAATAAATAAATTGAATAAAGATAATAAGAAGACTAAAGATATTAGATAGATAAAATAGTACATAAAATAATAAATAGACAGAATAAAGAAGTTGTGTGTATGTCAATATACAGGGTGTCTCACACTCTCCTCCGGGCATTTTGTGGGAACGTAGAACAGGTTGCGATGAACATAAAAGTTCTATACTGTTTTGCGATATTCGCAATAATTATCGAGATATTAATTGTAAAAAAAAAAAAAATATATATATATATATATATATATATATATATATATATATATATATGTATATATGTATATACATATATATATATATATATATACATATATACACACTTCTTTATTCTATATATATTATATATATATATACACTTCTTTATTCTACGTATTTATTATTTTATGTACTATTCCATCTATCTATTATCTTTCATAATTCATAAAACAAGTTTGACCAGTCGAATAATGTCTTGAATTACATAAATAAAATACCTAAATGGTTGCCCAATTACAATGTCGTCGCGCAATTCGAAAGTGAACATAATGTCGTTGAATTCCTCGTTGAGGTAGTAACGGCTAAATAAGGACTCACTTTGACGCAGCGCCTTTAGCATAGCCGCCCGTTCTTCATCAGATTCTGTCGAAAAAAACGATAACTGTACGATTGTAGTCGACTAAATGCATGGAATGTACGGATAAGTTTTGTTTATTATGCAAAACGTACTGATAACAAGGTTAAGTAGATATCCAGATAACATAATGTCTAAAATCGGGACATAAGACGTCTTAAAGATAATCTTTAAGACGCCTTAAAAACACTTATACGTAAATCGTCTGACATCTTAAAGGTGATCTTTAAGATATCTTAAAGATGATCTTTAAGACATCTTATGTCTCGATTTTAGACATTATTGTTTGAGTAACTAACAACTTAAACAATTTCTGTAAAAAACTAAACAAATGTCCTGTTCATGTTTCCTTTTTGTTATTTATTACGTTATATATATATATATATATATATATATATATATATATATATATATATATATATATATATATATATATTTTTTTTTTTTTTACAATTAATATCTCGATAATTAT